>NC_069508.1:67450354-67645354 GCF_027579735.1 Bombina bombina
GATGATAGAGAGATTATATATAGATAGCGAGAAAGATAATATATGTTATAAAAGTTAATAGAAAATTAATATATAAATATTTACAATAAAACTGAACACGGGTCCTGTATATTTACCCACCAGTATAGCATATAACTCGATATAACAACGTTCCTATTTTGCTCACATAAAGTTCATTGCTAGAAGAAGATAAAAAAATGCATATAACCGATTATATAGTATTTTTGTATTATATATGTGTTTACATTTAAATGCATGTTCTCAACACAATCGTTTTTGCTGTCCAGAAGAAGTACATGGATCATTCTTTATTTGGTTCTCTATGCTGGGGAACCCCTTGTTAGGTTTGATCTGATACAAATGACACTAGATCCAGGTTTATTAATGAGCCCCAGAAGGGCGTATGAAATCTGACAATCTGTTGTGTATATGGAGAGGAAACACTTTCAATTCATCTTGCCACATCACTCACACCAAATCCATCAGCCCTAGCCACAGACAGCCTGAAATGCTTCCATGTTGTGTGTGTGTGCCTCAGTGCTTGTGAGGCTGGAAGAGAGATCTGTGCCATTTGTACACATATGTGAATCACACTGATCCCAAGTGCTCCTGATCTCAGAATGCATACTGCAAGTCATGGTTAATAAACACCGATATATTTTACAATACAGCCTAACTTGAAACACACACCACATACACACACCACACAACAAGTACCCACACAAACCCACACCCACACCACTCAAGATACAAACACACAACACACAAGTACCCACGCAAACCCACACCAACACCACTCAACAAATACACATACTACTCAACACACAGCACACACACCACACAACACACACAACACACACATCACTCAACAAGTACCCACACCACTCAACAAACACACAACACACACACACACCACTCAACAAGTACCCACACCACTCAACAAACACACAACACACACACATACACCCCCCACACCACTCAACAAACACACAACACACACACCACTCAACAAACACACAACACACACATACACCCCCCACACCACACAACACACACATACACCCCCCACACCACACAACAAGCACCCACACCACTCAACAAACACACAACACACACACACACATACACCCCCCACCACACAACACACACACACACACACCACACAGCAAACACACACACACTATCTATCTATCAATCTATCAATATAGCACACTGTAATAATTGCACATCCTTAACAAGTAATTAAAAATATAACAAATCAATAGCTCGTATAAATTACAAATGAACAAATGAGCAGAAATGAAAAAAACAAGACATATTAGCAATCCTGTAAGTTAAGCATGATTTTGTCACATAGAGGATTTAATAATTTAAGTATTTTTGTTAGCTGACTGAAGCCTATCGATTCAGCAGATCTACCTTATTATGTACCAATGCAACAATGTAGCAATCCTGCAAATATAATGTTTCATTTTCTATCGCCCCATAACGACTGAAAAAGTCACCACATGACAAGCTCCCTTTATTTTATATCATTTTATATCATTGAGTAGACGTATTTGGCAAATGATCAATTTTAACCTTACTGTTAGGAAAATCTCAAATCCAATTTACAGTGAGCAAGATAAGAAAAGATAAAATCACAAATGTATGTGCTATTAATTGACTAAGCTTAACATCTGAAAATAAATCTACCTTTTCTAAACATCAGATATCTATTCTAACCACCATAATCTTTTTTTAACTGCCTTTTGGTCATGCTATACTAATTAATAATATAACATATTAAACACAATAGATACTACAAATTATTCTTAGAGATATATTATTGGACTCCGTTTACCCCAATAATACAGTTTTATTCAACACAAAATTATGAGAGTTGTGATTTCAACACTTGGCAACACATCAAATCAATACTACATTGTATATAATCCATAGTTTTCCAGTTTGCTAAGCACCTTTTATATTGTAATTCTTACCCCCTCTTTAATTTGTTAAAAAAAAGAAGTCTGCAAAATGCTCATTATTCAAAAAAAGTCTGCAATATACTCATTCATTTTGTCCAACTTTCCCCTGAGTTTCAATAACCCAATTCACGTGCCATGTTGAAACTCAAGTTTACCTTTATCTAGTCTCTTTAATTGGTGTCCAAACGCACCCAATGAATGTTACTTTAACATTGTCATATCCCACACAGTTCAGTGTTCCCAACATTTTATTGCTCCCTTTATATATGTTCCTAATTGTCCTTAGCAAAATATATTAAACGAGGGACATATAGATTTCAATATTACTTTATATAAACAAAATCTTTTATACTTATTTCTTTAATATTTAAACAACTAAAATAATTTCAAATAATAGATCTGCATATTGTACTCAGGCTAATCTTTGGTTTGAACACACCAGTATATTTAGCATTTATTTATGGTTAATGTCCACTTAAGGTATTAACAGATGAACATACCTGATGGTTGAAATAGAAATATGAAGATTAAAAAGACATTTGAAAGCTTTCAGTACACGTTAATTATATCTGTTTCAGTGTGGCCAGTCCCCAGATCAGTGAATTAAAATCATGCCTTATATAGTAGGTATTGTGTTGCATTATACAGACAATGGGGGTACACATTTACCTGTTACCTAGAGAGATTTACAATGCTATATAAAGAACAAATGTCATACTTTGGTATGCATTAGGTTATGTAGCACTTTATTTCGATGTTGATTGTTGATCATTATGCTGAAAAAAAAGGTATCATCTATGACAAAGATCTGTGCTGTTTGGTTGCTCTTTGCTAAAATATGATTTGTAAGAATGAGAACATTAACCCATTAGTAATTATATATTCCTTCAATTGTGCTGGACTCCAACATTTGACCACTCACGGTAAAAAAATAAAAATAAAACATGCACCAACAATTTAAATTTCCATTCATTTGACCGTGATTATATTTACTAAATTAAGTTGATAATTAAAACCGAATTGCTATTCATTATAAAATTTTAGTAAAATTCTGCAATGATATGACTGCTATATTAGCATATGGTTGTTTTCTTAAAGAAAAAAAATAATATTATAAATCTTTTTAGTATATATATTTTCTAGTTTTTAACTACAAAATAAAAAACACACACACACTCGTCTGTGCTTAAAACCTTGTGGTTTCTAAATTTATTTTGTGTTTTAATTATCCACTTTTTGGTCTTTATCTTAATAACAATTGAGTTTTATGGATGTGTGATAGTGGGGATTCTTTTTATATAGCGTATTCATTATTACATTATGGTTAAATTTATGATAATTATATAAGATATACATGTTTTAATAATTTAATCAGTCGTACGGTAATAATTATTGCTTATTATAATGACACATTAAAAAAAAATCTTAGTTTAATTTTTAGTTAGTAAACGAGAGAATAAATTAAATTAAATAAATTGAAAAAACAAAACTTACCAAACCCTGTTGGATACTAAGAGTTAATGATACTTTTTATAATATGTTCAACTAATTAAACATAAGGGTTAAATAATACGTTTATACTACAGGAAATATGGTATTTCTATATTTATTTGGAGGATTATTTGGTGAGAGTAAATCGTTTTTATGATTTATTTTTTAATTGACTTATCAAGTCAGTAGACATAGTAAATATACTTGGTGAAAAAATCCTTATTGGATTACTAAATCTTTACTTGACTAATATATCCATTAATATTTTGATGTATGTCTTTGAGATATGAAAGAGAAGGGATTCAATTCTTAACTCTCCCAAAATCATTTGAATCACAAAGCAACTCATAGCTCATAAAAAAAAAAAAAAAAAAAAAAACTATAATTAGTTTCACTTATTCTGGACACTTAACTGACTGATAAAAATGGATTTTTAAAAAAATGAGGTGTGGACATCTTTTAAATAATGAAATATTCAAAGGCAAACTGTGGAATTGTACTATATAATGTGCTTCAGAAAAAAAGAAAAATATTTTTAAATTAATATTTTTTTCTTTGTATTTAATTAAGAAACATTTTGTTTTTTATTTTATCCATCAATAACAATTATGCTCAGTTCTGTTAATATTGAAACATATAACTGATACATTGTAGACAATAATCCCCTAATAACGATATGTAACGTATTTATATTATTGCTTTTTATAAACATACATATATTGAGGCACACATATAAAATCCCACAGTATTATTTGTAATATTACAAATCCTGCTGGCATCACATTGTTAAGCAGAGTATATAGAGTCAGTGGTAATTTTACCAGTTTCAGAATCAAATCAAGTACAGATGTTCAGATGTTATTTATTCAGAAATCTATATTCGCAGGCTCAGTAATAATGTGACATTCAGTGTTCAGGCTGGAATTGCCCTGATTTCAGCTGAGGAAGAGGAATCTAATCTGAGCATAACTGCAACATTCAGTGTATAATTAGCAAAGCACAAGACTGTTCCAGCCAGGGGATGTTCTGCATAAGGTACAAGGTAATCCCTAATGGGAGTCACTGCCCCCCAGCAAAGCAACGATTGTTATGTGGGGACAGAAATAAGGAGACGAGGCAGACTGTCTGCTGCTACATATTAGAAGGTAAGGAAGAATGGATGAACAGAAAAAGCAAGAGCAGAGAAAGATGATAGATACCATAAAATAGTTAGATAAATAGGTAAAAAGACAGACAGACAGATAGAAAGAAAGAAAGAAAATAGATCATAGAAAGAAATACAGATAGATAGATGATAGACGATAGATAGATATAAAAGGGATAGATGATTGATAGATAGATAGATATAGATAGATTATGGATAAATAGAGATAGACAGTCTCAGATAGATAGATGATAGATGGATGATAGATATAATGACAGACAGACAGATAGATAGATAGATAGATAGATGATAGATAAGAGATACAAAGACAGGCAGACAGATAGAAGATAGATGATAGATAAATAGAAATACAAACAGACGATAGATATAGATGATAGACAATAGATAAATATGCTATTGATGTATAGAGATAGAAAGATATATAGATAGAGATAGAGAGAGAGAGAGAGAGAGAGATGATAACTATATAGAAAGATATCTGTTAAAATATGATATATAAAAAATTAATAAATAATTTGAAAGGACAAAAAATACAGAAGAAAAAGACAAAAAAAAACTGCAAAGAAAAATAGGAAGAAAAGTAAAGGAACAAACGTTTGAGAAAATGTAACACAAATAAGAGAAAGGGACATTAATCTCGCAGTTAAAATAAAAGAGAGATGTGTGTGAACAGGAGAGGTGAGCAACAGAATAATTTAGAGAAATAAACTAAAAATAGTGACATCTAGGGACTAAAAGAATTGGGTGGTAAAGAAGAGTAAATACAATTAACTTCTAGTATGGAAAGAACTAAATATATAGTGGTGCAAACTGCAAAGATAAGTCAGAGAATAAAAGTGTCCTGAAGAATCAGTTACTAGATACAGTACAGAGTGAAATAAATGGGGACAAATACATTAAATATTAACTAAAATATGAGAGATAAAACATGATAAGTAATAAGGACAGGGAATGAGGGAAAGGAACAGAGAAAATCTGAGATGAAAAATAATACATTTTGCAAATATTTAAACATCTATGAATACTTAAAGGGACATGATACCCAAATGTTGAAGCACTTGAAAGTGATGCAGTATAGCTGTAAAAACCTAACTGGAAAATATCACCTGAACATCTCTATGTAAAAAATGAAGATATTTATCTCAAAATATCCTAAGTATTCACACCCACTGTAAAGAGAGTTAGTCCCAGGACTTGCAAGGGAGTGTGCATCTGGCATGTGCAGGAACAGTCATGATATTTTCCTAATCACTTTAAGGACGTTTATAATGAAATCTCATGAGATCACAGCAAAACAATACAATACCTCATCACTGCTGATGCTGGTTGGTTATTGTGCCTTTTTTATATACTTGCAACTTTACAGCATCTCTTATTGTACACAGAACATTTACTCTGGTGAGTTGAAGATATTTTGAGGTAAAATATCTCCACTTTTTACATAGAAATGCTCAGGTGATATTTTCATGTCTACTTTTTACAGTTATGCTGCATCAATTTCAAGTGGTTTAGCATATGAGTATTGTGTCCCTTTAAGTGTTTATAATGAAAACATCACAATACGTTATTTTCTGGAAGAAAAGGATTTTACTTAAAATTTGGTGGGTAAGATTATGTTTGTAATAAAAATCCTTACCTGTGACAAAAGTGACTCTTTATTCATGGGAATTCAGAAAAAGAAACTCATTACCAATGGGTGCTTGGTGTGTGTGTGTGTTGGGGGGGGGGGGGGGGAGAGGGAATTCCTATATGAGGTTGAGGAAACACAAGGACTTCATAGCTAAACTTAGAGTTCAGAAAAAGCTTATTTCTGATGTGCTTCTGAGCACCTATCCACCTGGGTACTGGATATCTTCAGCGGGAATCCTATCTAATGAGCTCATACAGTTTCCAGAATGGCTTCCTGTCTGATGGACACCTAGCCAAGTAGATTGACCTCCCTACCTAAAAGGTAACTGGGGCCCAGCAGTGTGATTTCCCACCTGATAGTTCCTTGGGGCCCAGCACCATTACTTACTACCTGATAGGTACCCGGGGGCCCATAGGACTTCCTATCTGATGGATATCTAGTGAGCAACAAAATGACTTCCTATCTAATAGGTATCTGGAGCCAAGTAGAGAGGCCCCCATACCTAATAGTTACCTGGGGAAGGCAGAGTAGCTCTCTATGTTATTGGTATTTAGGGACAATCATTGGCCTTCCCTGTCTGATTGGTAGCTAGGGGAAGTGATGTGTCCAATTATGTGATGGGTACATAGTTCATAGCAGTGTCTGAATAGTACTTGGAACACAAATAGTGGATCTTTATGTGCATTAGTAGCCAGTATAGCAATTGTATCTAATGATAGCTCTGAGGACAGCACAATGATTGGGGGTAAAACACTAAATAAAATAAATATACTGGAGGATGTTAAAAGGCATCACAAATAAATACAAGCCTGTATATACAACAATACTGAGATACTCTAATACATATAGTATACATCACTGTAAAGTGAAATTCTGCTGTAATATTTCTTTTTTATTAAAAACAAAAAACAAACTATTTATTTTGTGGTTTTAAAAATAAAATGAATATTTATTCAGATTTAATTAGCAACTCAATAGTAACCAAATACATAGTTTCTACATCACTCATTCCAATTTTCAAAGTCAAAAATACAATGTAATTGAGCATGCAATTAACTTCTATCAAACCTACTTTATTCTCTTGGTATCCTTTGTTGAATGCATACCTAGGTAGGCTCAGGAGCAACAATGTCCTACTGGTAGCTGGCTGCTGCACATATATGTCTCTTGTCATTGGCTCACCATATGTCTTCAGCTAGCTCCCAGTATTGCATTGCTGCTCTTTAGTTGACTTTAACCATGTTTTTCCCTTTGCAGGAGTAAACCACATAGTTCTATGTAAGCAATCAGGCATAATTAAAATGTTAAAAAATATTAGCTAATTTGTTTGCCATTTTTCCCCTCTGAAATTAATATGAAAGATAAGAAAACATAATAAATTGCCTTAAAAGAATAGTCAAGTCAAAATTAAACTTCCATGTATCAGATAGAGCATGCAATTTTAAGCAACTTTCTAATTTACTCCTATTATCAATTTTTCTTCGTTCTCTTGGTATCTGTGTTTGAATATAAGCTTAGGAGCCGGCCCATTTTTTTGGGTTCAGCACCTGGGTAGCGCTTGCTGATTGTTAGCTACATTTAGACACCAATCAGAAAGTGCTACCCAGGTGCTGATTACAAAATGGGCTGTCTCCTATTGGTCTGTCTTCTTGCTTTTTCAAATAAAGATGGCAAGAGAACGAAGAAAAAGTGATAATAGGAGTAAATTAAAAAGTTGATTACAATTGCCTGCTCTATCTGAATCATGAAAGGTTCATTTTTTACTAGACTATTCCTTTAATAAAATGACATATATACCTTTTGCTATAAAGCCATAATTTGGCTGATTCACCAATACCCCTTTGCTAGGGGCTTGTATTTACAGCCACTAAAGATAGTGGGCAGGGTCCTAATAGTGAAAAAGAACTTACTCATGCTGTAACTTCTATGCTCTTTTAAGGGGACATGAAACCTCCAAAAATGTATTTCATGATTCTTTTTTTCTATGATCAAATTTGCTTTATTTTCTTGGTAACCTTTGGTGAAGCAGCAGCTATGTACTTCTGGGAGCTAGCTGAACACATCTGGTGAACAAATGGCATTGGGCAGCCATCAATCAGTAGCTAGCTTCAAGTAGTGCTTTGCTGATCTTGAGCCTACCTAGGTAGGCTTTTCAACTAAGGATGACAAGAGAATGACAGAAATTAGATAATAGAAGAAAAGTGGAAAGTTGTTAAAAATGACATGCTCTCTCTGTATAATGAAATAAAAATCTGAGTTTTCATGTCCCTTTAAACCAAGGGTGGGCAACTATTGGCCCTCAAGATGTTATGAACTACATCTCTCTTAATGATCTTTCAGCCATAATGCAGGCAAAGCATCATGGGAGATGTAGTCCATAACATCTGGAGGGCCTGTAATTGCCTACCCCTGCTTAAAACCCTTACGGTCCATTTCTAATTATGCTTTTCTCTACTGGAAGTCAGCTTGAGATCCGATGGGTGTGCTAACCTTGAAATTAGCAGCTATTGCACAACTAAATCTGTACAAAACTGTATCCAGACAGCATCATTGTTAAATTATATGTTAGTGTATGATTGGTTTAGTACACACATGCTAACCGTTTAAAAGGCGTCTGTTCAGCTGACATTTTGCAGTGAAATAGTCGGCTCAAGTCACTTAAACTTAGCTGCTTAAACTTGGGTTTGTCCGCTTAATTACCTACTGAGATTTATGGACTTAAAATACTATATCAGTCGTTTGTTACACCTGTTTCCTTTTCATATTGGAAGAAAGACTCTGCTAAAGTATGTTGTACAAAATACAAATGTATTAATGCAGATATTTGTCAATATTTTTGGTATTGTCCAGAGGTTCTAGGGAAAGATTCAGTTTTAGGTAACAAAAATGAAAGGAAGTTATATCTGCATTAATACATTTCAAATTTGTAAAACATACTTTAGCAGTGTCTTTTATCCAATATGAAAAGAATATGCTATTTTTTTTAATTTTTTTAATTCAAGCTTTATTGAGAACATGTTGTGAAATCAATAAGCGTTTATTGTTATTAACATCATACATAGGGGTAGATTTATCATTGGGCGAGCGGACATGATTCGCTTTAGCGAATCATGTCTGCTCGACCTCGCCAAATGCTGACAGCATACGCATGTGAACTGCATACTCTTGTAAAATGCTTGTGCAATGCCTCCCCCTAGGGAGGGTGTCAATCATCCCAATCGTATCGTATCGGGATGATTGCACTCCGCCACCTGAGTTTGTGAAATTTTGATCCCATGTAGGGAGAAAAAAACATTTGAATTATTATATGTTCAGATGGGGGAACGGGGAGGGATAGTGGGAGGATGAATATTAATATCAAGAGGAGGAAGATGTGTGAGCATTAGCAGTTTAATCAGTTCTGTTATAGGGGAGCATTATTCCAGATGGCTAACATTATTTCATTTGTGTCAATTTGGTTTTGAGGTAGTGATATCTTTCAAAGAGTAGCAAGTCAGTTACTAGGGAGTGCCATTCTTCTATAGATGGTATATCTGTAGACTTCCATTTTTTAGGGAGGAGTTTTTTTTAGCTCCTGTGAGCATTATTAGCAAAAGCGCAAGTTTGGGAGCCTCTCTTATTTGGGTAAAGCAAGAAAAAAGTATGGTTTCAGGTGTGTCAGATATGGTGATCTTTAGTTTGCGTGGATTTTGGATGGAAATACTTGGTGTCTTATCAGACAATCTCGGACAGGACCACCATATATGGAGAAGTGAACCATCCTCTCTACATCCTCGCCAACATTTGGCGCATATTGATGGGAATATCTATTAAGTCTTATAGGGGTGAGGTTCCAGCGATACTGTAGTTTGAGTTATATTTCTTGGATACTATCTGATACTGAAGAGCATTTTAATAATGCAAATGATTTGAGCAAAGATGTGTGATCTATGTCAGTGTCAAGGTTTCTATTCCATGCTATAGTATAGGTTGGGAGAGAGGTGTTCTGTGTAGTTAATATGACCTTGTATATCGAGGAGATCAGACGTTTTGGGGGTTTAGTCATGGTGCATAATTGTTCAAATGAATTGAGGTCTCTGCTGAAGTTGGTTTTCTGTTTATGGTGTGATTGGTAGTGGGAAAGTAGGATATCCCGAAGCCATGAGGAAAATAGTTCCCCATGCCTCTCCTGCATGTGTTGGCAAGAGCACAGCCTGCCAACCTCTATAGAATAGTGAAGTGTTCCCATTCTAAGGCTATAGGATATCCCCAAGTGAGATCCTAGTCAACTATATGGCAAATTGGGGTTTTCTATGAATAGGTAATAATGGCGATAAGTTCGAGGAGATGTTGGTGCTAGTGGCCAGTGTCTTATCCCATTCAAACAGGATTTCTGCAGAGAGGGGATATTTAGATAACAACTTACGGTGTAAATGTTAAAGTATCAATGCTAGTGTGGCAACATTGTTTAACCCAAAGATTTGGTAATCCAGTCGAACCCATGGTTTATGTGTAGTGTTATGGGAACCATTTCACTATGCATCGGTATGATGCTATGTCTGGTAATCCTAGCCCTCCTCTATCTCGCTGAAGGTACATCATTCTTTTGGGAACTCTGGGCCTCATGCCTAACCAGACAAATTGGTCAATGATCCTTTGCAATTGAGCTATGTATCCTGAGGGAAGAGATATTGGGGTAAAGAATGAAGGGTAGCACGTACATTTTTACTACGCCAATCATGCCAAGCAATTAGAGGAAAGGTCTTTAGAGATTTAATCTCTTAACCGTAAGTAATTGTGTTTGAAAAGATCTTGAGGGTTCACTGTAAGGTATGTACACAAGTATTTTAGTTTTGAAGTAACTATTGTGATCTTGTGGTCAGTGTGAAGTTGTTGTACAGTATGTGGCATTGTGGGGCATTAATATTTAGAAGTTTTTACTTTGTCAGATTAAAGTGGAAATTTGAAAGTTTACAGTATGTTTCAATTTCATGGAGTAATTCTGGAATAGAGGTGTCCACGTTTGTAAGTGTATAAAAGATGACATCTGTGTAAAGTGCTTGTTTATGCTCTATATCTCATACTTTGATACCAGTAATCTTGTTGTTAGCTCTAATTTTGTGGGCTAGGATCTCAATTGACAGGGCAAACAGCAGAGGTGACATGGGGCATCCCTATCTGGTACAATTTCTTATGGAGAAAGACTCTGACAGAGTCCTGTTTATTCTAACACAAATGTTGGGGGATGAATAAAGTGTTAATGTCATGTTTAGAAAGGAGTCGCCAAAGTTCATTGCCTTCATTATTCGACGTAGGAAAAGCCAATCCACTCTGTCAAAGGCCTTCTCCGCATCTGTTGAGAAAAGGGCCATAGGCACCTTCTCCAGCTTAGCATAATTTATTAACTGGAGGACTTTGGAGGTGTTAACTCTGGCTTTTCTGCCTGATACAAAGTCCACTTGATCTGGTGATATCAAATCTGAGAGGAATTTTTACAAGCACTTTTCAATAGTTTTGCCAAAATTTTAATATCAGCATTCAATGTTTTTAGTAAGGTAAGGGTAATCACTTAGGTTGTTAAAGAGTTTGAGCATTGTGGGAGCCAAATCTAAGTTATAAGTTCATATATAAAGGTCTGCTATGGTGAAAACTATTACATCAGGATCAAGGAAAACAGTACTTAGAGTAAAAGGGGATGTTAGTTACTCTCTCCTGAGCAAGTGTGATAATCTCCTAACTAAAAACAAAAAATATTAAGGGTGCAATATAAACAGTTAAACATTTGCTAGTCATAGGTTAATCAGGCCTATGAAGACATTAAGCCTTTGTGGTAAGGACAATATACTACTGTAACAGAGTCAAGGGGAGTAGTGTACAATGTAGGAAGGGGTGTTAGTTGCTAACTCCTGTTTAAGCGTGATATCCCCCTATCAATGAATATGTATTAAGTATGCAAAGGTGACAGGGAATATGTATTTATTATAGGTGAAACCTTTGTAGCAAGAACTACATTTGAAAGTAGGAACATAAGAGGTATGGAAGGGAGAGTTCATAACATCCCTATGTATGATACAGATTAGCACTAGTTTCAGATCCCAGAGTCAAGTCATTATGAGACCATGTCACTTATAAAAAGGATACTGTGTGATACAAGGCTGGAAATCAGACTGTCACCTGGTGAGCCATCTTCATCCATTTTCTGTGCTTGATGGGTGAGGATACAAAGGTAGCGTAGATATGTCAGGTCCGGTATTGCACACGTCCTTAGATAGGTCATGTAGAATGTGTTCACATCTGCTCCAGGCCGATATATAGCTGTCTTGTTGTTGTGAGTGGCACAAAGGGTCGTGGTAATGTGGGCTAGGTCTCATCTTTTTTGGAGTGTGGTATGGAAAAGATCTTAAAAGAGGTGGATTTCAACTCTGGCATGGTGTATTGGATGTTTAGCTTTGGCACATTTGAGGAGTCCCTCCATGTCTCAGAAGTTCATAAATTTGACAATGATGTCCCATGGAGGGGCTTTTGGTGGTGGCTTAGGTCTTAGGGCTCTATGAGCGTGCTCCGTCAGGATTTCAGGTGAGGTTGGTGTCCCTTTTATTGTGCGGTAGAGATCTTGCAGGTATCCTTCGATTGCTGGAGGGTAAACAGTTTCAGAAACCCCTCTGATACGGAGATTATTCTTACGACAATGATTGTCGAGGTTCTCTAGCTTGTCAGTGAGAATCTGTATAATTTCTGTGTGAGATTGTAGTTCAGCTGCATAGTGGTATTAGCGGAGTCTTGTACAGCTTCGACCTGTGTCACTCTAGCATCTAGGGCACTAAGGTCTTTGCAGAGGTCATTAAAAAGGCTGCACATTTCATGCATGATATTCTTAATGTCTTCTTTTGATGAAAGTTGCTGCAGATCTTCCTGAGCTGTTGTATTTTGCTGCCGAGTAGACATGTTGACCCGAGGAAGTTCATGGGGCGGTTCTTCTGCTTGCTTTAAATATCTACTAAGCAAATGAGAAGAGGTGTTCTTTTCTACTTGATTTTTGCTTTTCATTAGGCCTTACACTGTGAGGAGCCACATAAATGAAAAGTAATTGTATATTATTGAGCAGATTATGTTAGAAGCGAGGGATTAGGCCTGGAAGCAATAGCCGTAATTAAACTGACTCTCTGCTATTAGAGGTGACCAAGACCTCTGCAGGCATTCCACACCACAGGAGTATTGTTTTTAAATGAAGAGAGATTCAGGTAACCACCAGTGACCCTTTATAGTGACAGTGGCACTAACAGCATTGTTCCTCATATATCATGCAATCACAAAAAAAGGTTTCTCTCCTATGTAGCTCTCCAAAAGCCAAATTAAATTGAAAGCAGGGTACCTAAATGGTACCTGTAAATCAAAGAGAAAGAGAGAGGCGCCTCATGGGACAGTATCGAAACAACCAAATCAGGTATACAAAGGGACAGCCCGTAATGGGGTATACTCACAAGGAGAGCGGCATATAAGGATGCCTAGTAGAGCGGGACGGGACTACAAGTCGCCCGACAGACGTGCACAGCAGTGCGTGGAGACGTCGGGTCACGGGGTCGGTTCAGCCAATCAGCGGCCAAGGAGAACCAGCATCGAACGTCACAGCTGTTCAAGGAGTAACCTAAACAAATTAATACGTGTTTTATATTTATTTACAGACATTCGATGAAATAGCTAAGCTCAAAAACTCATCTAGTTCAATATATATTGGTGAATCTGATCCCCGAGTCCGAAGTTACGAACAGATCCTTCGGACTCGGGGATCAGATTCACCAATATATATTGAACTAGATGAGTTTTTGAGCTTAGCTATTTCATCGAATGTCTGTAAATAAATATAAAACACGTATTAATTTGTTTAGGTTACTCCTTGAACAGCTGTGACGTTCGATGCTGGTTCTCCTTGGCCGCTGATTGGCTGAACCGACCCCGTGACCCGACGTCTCCACGCACTGCTGTGCACGTCTGTCGGGCGACTTGTAGTCCCGTCCCGCTCTACTAGGCATCCTTATATGCCGCTCTCCTTGTGAGTATACCCCATTACGGGCTGTCCCTTTGTATACCTGATTTGGTTGTTTCGATACTGTCCCATGAGGCGCCTCTCTCTTTCTCTTTGATTTACAGGTACCCACCCTCACTTTACAAGAGTGCTGCCCGCTTCTTCGGAATACCCTGGGAACATCCTCATACTGAACATCCTTTTGAACTTTGCGCACCTCCCATAGAGACTTGGTTTACCTAAATGGTAGAATTATCTAGAGTGCGGCTTGTCTCAGCTGTTGTACAAATGCTGTCACTCTATGTGTAAATATTGAATTATCGTCTGCTATATGGCCTGTACGTTCTGTTAGTAGTCAGGTACTTGTTTCTAGTCAAGTTACTAGTCAATCAGAACTTTTCCTCTGACTGTATATGAGTATAGGAAGAGTTAATGAGGGCCACTGTTCATCTCTTTAACTGCGCTAAGGTCTCAAGTATTGGGAGGCTGATAGCTGCTTTTTTTTACACGTGGCTTATTTGAAGTGCGTATATGGGGCCTTTCAATGTATTAATGGTGAGACTCAATGCAGATGTCTGCCCCATGGCCCTCTATTTAGTAGGCAATTGTGCTATACATGTGTGCAGTCTTTGTAGTACAACCATGATTGCCTCTGGCGATAGGGCCGGTTGCTTTATGGTTTCTGGGTCTCTTTTTGAGCACACAGCGTTAGTCAGGCCACGGGTTCTAAGTCCACAGTAGCAGTCTTGCCAGGGGCCGGTCACTCGAGGATGTGGCGTTACCATTGTTTGCGGTGATATCTTTTGTTGCTCCAGATGCCGTGCAGGATGCTGGTACTGAGCCACCGGTTTAGCTAGATTTTTTTTAATAATAAAAAACTACAATGCCCTCTATTTTGAGGGCGTTTGGGGCACTTTTAAAAAATTAACCAGAAATCTAAGGTTGCAGTAGTAATAGCCAGCCACTTTTAATGTATATTTATATATATTTACATATATATATATGTATATATATATATATATATATATATATATATATATATATATATATATATATACTGTATATATATATATTCAGTTATGCTCATAAGTTTACAAACCCTAGCAGAATTTATGATTTCTTGGCCATTTTTCAGAGAATATGAATGATAACACAAAAACTTTTCTTTCACTCATGGTTAGTGTTTGGCTGAAGCCATTTATTATCAATCAACTTTGTTTACTCTTTTAAAATCATAATGACAACAGAAACTACCCAAATGACCCTGATCAAAAGTTTACATACCCTGGTGATTTTGGCCTGATAACATGCACAGAAGTTGACACAAAGGGGTTTGAATGGCTGTTAAAGGTAACCATCCTCACCTGTGATCTGTTTGCTTGTAATTAGTGTGTGTGTATAAAAGGTCAATGAGTTTCTGGACTCCTGACAGACCCTTACATCTTTCATCCAGTGCTGCACTGACGTTTCTGGATTCTGAGTCATGGGGAAAGAAAAAGAATTGTCAAAGGATCTGTGGGAAAAAGGTAGTTGAACTGTATAAAACTGGAAAGGGATATAAAAAGATATCCAAGGAATTGAGAATGCAAATCAGCAGTGTTCAAACTCTAATCAAGAAGTGGAAAATGAGGCGTTCTGTTTGATAACGTACTGCATTCATCTTGCCATCAAATCTGACCAAATTTCCTGTGCCTTTGTAGCTCACACATCCTCAAAACATCAGCGATCCACCTCCGTGTTTCACAGTAGGAATGGTGTACCTTTCATCATAGGCCTTGTTGACTCCTCTCCAAATGTAGCGTTTATGGTTGTGGCCAAAAAGCTTAATTTTGGTCTCATCACTCCAAATGACTTTGTACCAGAAGGTTTGAGGCTTGTCTCTGTGCTGTTTGGGGTATTGTAAGTGGGATACTTTGTGGCATTTGTGTAGTAATGGGTTTCTTTTGGCGACTCAACCATGCAGCCCATCTTTCTTCAAGTGCCTCCTTATTGTGCATCTTGAAACAGCCACACCACATGTCCTGTATTTCACCTGAAGTTATATATTGGTTTGTCTTTGCATACCGAACAATTTTCCTGGCAGTTGTGATTGAAGTTTTAGTTGGTCTACCTGACCGTGGTTTGGTTTCAACAGAACCCCTCATTTTCTACTTCTTTATTAGAGTTTGAACACTGCTGATTTGCATTCTTAATTCCTTGGATATCTTTTTATATCCCTTTCCTGTTTTATACAGTTCAACTACCTTTTCCTGCAGATCCTTTGACAATTCTTTTCCTTTCCCCATGACTCAGAATCCAGAAACGTCAGTTCAGCACTGGATGAAAGATGCAAGGGTCTGCCAGGAGTCCAGAAACTCATTGACCTTTTATACACACACACTAATTACAAGAAAACAGATCACAGCTGAGGATGGTTACCTTTAATAGTCATTCAAACCCCTTTGTGTCAACTTGTGTGCATGTTATCAGGCCAAAATCACCAGGCTTCAGCCAAACACTAACCATGAGTGAAAGCAAAGAAAAGTTTTTGTGTTATCATTCATATTCTCTGAAAAATGGCCAAGAAATCATACATTCTGCCAGGGTATGTAAACTTATGAGCTCAACTGTATATATATATATATACTGTATATATATATATAATATATATATATATACACAAATACATATTTAGACATTTATATGTATGTATCTATGTTACACCTGAGACCTCATATCTTTGAGTCCTTATACCTTTTTTATGCAATATTTTTTTTTAATACTTTTTATTAGACAGTGTTATTATGAGTGTAAATGTACTTTTAAATGTATTTCTGATGTGTTTTGTGCCACTTTTCTGTCTTGTGTAACAGTTAACCAAAACTCTGAAGTCGCGCATTAAATTCCATTGCGCTCAAGTGAAGACGTTTACTTTCAACCTGTAATATGCATGCTACTTCTGACACACGCAAAGAGCATAATATAGCCCTAATAGAGACAAATCTTTTTTTGTTAGAGTCTACAATGCCCCATTTTATTTTGAGGAATTTCAAATTACTATTTTCCTGCAACTTCAATATCAATCTATATATATACTTGAAATGGAAAGATTACCTTGTTTGAATAACATACACATAAAATTTAATTTGCAACTTTCCCAATGCACTGTATTTGGAGCAGGTATGAAAGAAGATTTGAAGCTAGGCACAGGCCCTAGGCAGGTCTGAGACTAGACACAAGCAGGAAGGCAGGTCTTAGACTAGACACATGCAGGAAGGCAGGTCTGAGACTAGACACAAGCAGGAAGGCAGATCTGAGACTAGACACAAGCAGGAAGGCAGGTCTGAGACTAGACACAAGCAGGAAGGCAGATCTGAGACTAGACACAAGCAGGAAGGCAGGTCTTAGACTAGACACATGCAGGAAGGCAGGTCTGAGACTAGACACAAGCAGGAAGGCAGATCTGAGACTAGACACAAGCAGGAAGGCAGGTCTGAGACTAGACACAAGCAGGAAGGCAGATCTGAGACTAGACACAAGCAGGAAGGCAGGTCTTAGACTAGACACATGCAGGAAGGCAGGTCTGAGACTAGACACAAGCAGGAAGGCAGATCTGAGACTAGACACAAGCAGGAAGGCAGGTCTGAGACTAGACACATGCAGGAAGGCAGGTCTGAGACTAGACACATGCAGGAAGGCAGGTCTGAGACTAGACACATGCAGGAAGGCAGATCTGAGACTAGACACAAGCAGGAAGGCAGGTCTGAGACTAGACACAAGCAGGAAGGCAGATCTGAGACTAGACACAAGCAGGAAGGCAGATCTGAGACTAGACACAAGAAGGAAGGCAGGTCTGAGACTAGACACAAGCAGGAAGGCAGGTCTGAGACTAGACACAAGCAGGAAGGCAGATCTGAGACTAGACACAAGTAGGAAGGCGAGTATGTGACTTGGCACTGTCAGGAGGGCTGGTCTGTAACTAGGCACTGTCAGTAAGGCTGGTCTGTAACTTATAATTGGTAGAAAGGCAGGTCTATGACTAGGCACCTCAAGGAAGTTAATAACAGGAATGCAGGTCTGTGACTTATCCCTGACAGGAATGCAGGTCTCAGACTTGTCATTGGAAAAAAGGCAGGTCTGCAATTTGTCACTAATAGGAAGCAGGAATGAAGGTATGTGACTATTCACCATCTGGAAGGCAGGTCTGTGACTTGTCACTAGCAGTAGGGCAGGTCTTTGACTTGTCACTGGCAGGAAGGCAGGTCTGTGACTAGGCACCACCAGGAAGGCAGGTCTATGACTTGTCACTGGCAGGAAGGCAGGTCTGTGACTAGGCACCACCAGGAAGGCACGTCTATGACTTGTCATTGGCAGGAAGGCAGGTATTTGATTGGTCATAGACAGGAAGGCAGGTCTGTGATTTGTCACTGATAGAAAGTCACTGACAGGAATGCAGGTTTGTGACTAGTCACCATCATGAAGGCAGGCCTGTGACTTACCTGCCTTCCTGCTGCTGTCATGTGACTACTCAGCAGCAGGGAGATAGGTCTGTAACTTGGCACCATCCGGAATGTTGGTTTGTTATTAGGCATTGTTAGAAAGGCAGGTCTGTGACTAGGCACTGCCAGGAAGTAAATTACTGGAATGCAGGTCTGTGACTTGTCATTGACAGGAAGGTAGGTCTGTGACTTTTCATTGACAGGAAGGTAGGTTGTGACTTGTCACTGACAGGGAGTCATCAGCAGAAAGAAAGATCTGTGACTTGTCACTGGCAGGAAGGCAGGTTGATGGAATCATCAGAAGTAGTGAAATTCTCAGATGATGATGCTGTACCATCTTCATCGAATCCCAGCTCTGATATTAAACAATCTATGGAATAATTAAAAGATGTTAATTCTTTAGATGGTGATATACTATCATCACAAAACAGAAGCTCTGATATTAACAAATGTATTATATCATCAACAGCTCCCAAATCCTGAGTATGAGATGAAGGTGGAGCATGAGTGCCGATGTTTGATATTGCTGCATTGATGGTAGTAATAGATGAGCTCATAACCTTTGATATGGATTCAATGTTTCCCTCATTGCCATCAATTGGTGTTACATAATTGGTGGTAGTAATAGATGAGCTCATAGCCTCCCAAAGGGATACAATGTCTCCCTTATTGCCATCAATTCATGTTACAGATTTTGTTGTGTTCTGAGATACTTCTAAATCTTCTATTTCAGTCTCAATTTTAGCTCCACATTCAATTAAAACAGATGCTTAAGTGTTTGATGTCAAACCAACTGCATAATCAATTTTGCCATGGATTAATGTTGCATGAATATTTGCTCCTGACTCTAATAAGATGTCAGCACTGAATTGCCTTCAGCAAGAGGATCATGAGATCACAGTCCCAAAAATGTATCTGCCATGGGACACTTTTTATCAATACAGTGACTTTATCAGAGCACCCATTGGCACAAGCCAGATGTAGTGGTGTTCTGTTTACCCTATCCAGGTGGCAGATGTTGCTGTTCTTAAGCAATTTGTTAATCTTAGGTACATTACCAGTGGCAGCAGCATGATGAAACTTGATAAGTTCTTCATACCTGAGCTTCATAATACACATTCATAGGCTCAGCAATGCTGCGGCAAAACCACCTCTTTATACACCAAATCATTCTAATCACAGAGATGTGACCAAGCCCCACATGTAGCACCAAAGTACAAGCTGTGTGCAAAGCCAACAAATAAAACTCAAAAGACACAGCTCGTCCGCAGAGTAAGGCAAACTCAACTGGCTATGGCTGGTACTTCCACTCACATCTTAGGTTCAGGTACAACAATTAGCAACCAATCAGATTCCAGAGTTCACTATGAGGTAACTTGGAGCACAGCTTGTGAGTGACAGTGCTGAGTTCTATGATAATCTGAATAGGACAGTTAAGGGACAGAAAGAGGTATTTGAAATTAAAAAGTGCACTTCAAATATAATTACAAGCATTCAAACTATATAGCTGTGTTTTTTTGCAATCATAATCCTTGTGCAAAAACACTTCCAATGGCATTTGTACAGTGTAAATGATATTTACTAGTTTTTTTTCTCTATTCTGCTCTGATTTCAATCCAAAGTAAAACATACAAAGGAATATAAAACAATTTGTAATTACAAGATGTGTAGTATCGCATGTGTAGTATTCAACTACTCCTTTCCACTCACAACCTACACTATATACACTCTCTCTCCTACCTGCACCTCATCCCAAAAACAGTATCTGTATCTCATCTTATGTCACTCTTCCTCAAAATAGCTGCTGGTGATATCTCCTCTATTCCTGGTCCCCAACAACTTCCTAGCCTTGCCCACTCATGTGTGCCTTTCCATAGACCTAGAAAATAAAACTCTGGTAACCTTACTCAAATTCCTTTTTTGTCTAAATCTAACACCCCCTTCTCGTGTTCACTCTGGAACTCTCGCTCTGTTTGCTACAAGCTCACTTCTATCCATGACCTCTTTATCTTCCACTCCCTCAACCTTCTGACTCTCATGGGAACCTGGCTCTCTCCTTCAGACACAGCATCCACTGCTGTATTGTCACATGGCAGTCTCAAATTCAGCCACACCCCTAGGTCTGGAAATAGACAAGGAGGTGGTTTAGGTATTTTACTTTCCTCTTGTTGCATCTTTCAACCAATACAATCCATGACTTCCCTCACATTTTCATAATTCAAAACCCACATGATAACCTTATTCTCTCCCCTCTCTATACATGTTGCAGTCATATACTGCCCCCCCCCCAGCTCCTCAACTCAATTTTAGATAAATAGTTTTTGCCTAAGTTCCTTATTTCTGTCAGGGTTTTACCCTTGCTTTTGTTTACTATTTGCTGCTGGCTGCCATTTTTAACTCACTTGTCTCTCTCTGAATCTGCTGCAGAGTGTGTAACGGTGCTCACTCACCTAGATGCCCTCTTATGGACAAACTGGAGAATATCATCAGTGAGAGACATGTTGCAGTCCTAGAATTATGTCATCATACACCCACCCACGTTTCAGGTTTACTGTTCTGATGTCACATGGGTAATTCAGAGACTATGTGAGAACGGCCTGTTTTGCAAACTTGAGAAATGTGAGTTCCATTAAACTCAAGTAACCTTACTTGGGTATGTAATTTCCATTACAGGGTTCTCCATGGATCCTAACAATTATCTGCAGTTCTGCAGTGGCCTCGCCCAGTTGGTCTTTGGTTTATTCAATGTTTTTGGGGTTCGCTAATTACTATAGAAAATTTATCAAAAACTTTTCTTCATTAGTCAAACCTATAACGGACATGACCTGTAAGGGGAGTGATCCACTCCATTGGTCACCTACTGCAATTAAGGCCTTTGAGAGTCTTAAAACTGCCTTTGCTGCCACCCCGATTATGGCTCATCCTAAACCCTGCTCTGCCTTTCTTTCTAGAGGTCGATGCGTCTGAGACAAGAGTAGGCGCCCTCTTGTCTCAACGTCTTACGCCTGAGGGTTCTTTGCATCTGTGTGGTTTCTTCTTGAAGAAATTATCCCCAGCGGAATGCAATTACGAAATTGGCAACAAGGAACTACTGGCCATAATTTTGGAACTCAAGGAATGGAGGCACCTTGTCGAAGGTACTAGTGTACCAGTGCTCATCTTCACTGACCACAAGAATTTGATTTACCTGTCTGATGCTAAACGTTTGTCACCCCAACAGGCCAGATGGGCGCTATTTTTGTCTCGGTTTAATTATGTGGTCTATTATCTGCCTGGTAGTAAAAATATTAGGGCTTATGCCCTCTCTCGACAATTTTCGCCTATGTCCAAAGAGGATTCTGTACCCACTCCAGTTATACCTACTGACCATATTTTGGTCACCATACGTACCAATTTGACTTCTCCCTCAGGAGAGGAGATCCTTGCTTCACAAACCAATGTCCCTCCAGAGAAACCTAGTGACAAGAGCTTTGTACCTGAGTATCTTCTCACAAAAAAAATTACACAATTACCTAATGTTGTTACATAAGTTGCCTCCTGCACAGTCTGTGTGCAGAATAAGACTCCTCAACGTCTTCCTGTGGGTCTTCTCCAAACAATTGCTAAGGGTGAGTGTCCTTGGACGCATCTATCTATGGAGTTCATTGTCGACCTTCCTGTTTCCAATATCAAAACTGTTATCCAGATGGTTGTTGACTCTTTTTCTAAAATGTCACATTTTGCATTCCCTTGAAGAAGCTGCCTACCGCTCAGGAGCTTGCTTCAATTTTTGCCCGGGAGGTCTTTTGTTTACATGGATTACCCAAGGAGATAGTCTCGGACTGGGGTAGCCAGTATGTCTCAATATTTTGGCGCTCCTTTTGTGCCCAAATGGGTATTCAGTTTTCCTTCTTCTCAGCCTTCCACTCTCAATCCAATGGGGCCGTGGACTGGTCTAACCAAGCTTTGGAACAGTTCTTCCATTGCTATGTCTCAGATCACCACAATAACTGGTCTGACCTGTTACCTTGGACGGAGTTCGCTCGTAATAGTGCTATTAATGCTTCCTCCCAGTTGTCCCCGTTCATGGTGAACTATGGGTTTCAACTATCCTTTTTGCCCGATTCATCATGTCTCAGGGTATTCTGGCTTTGGAGGAGCATCTCCGGCAACTCCGTTCCACACAGGAGCAGATTCAGGATTGCTTTCGTCAGTCTATGCAGCGTCAAAAGTTCCAGGCTGATGGTAGGCATCTACCCATGCATTTCTACCAGGTTGGGGATTGAGTTTGGCTGTCTTCCAGCAACTTGAACCTTCATATGTCTTCCAATAAACTGGCTCCCCATTATGTTGGTCCTTTTCCAATACTTTGACGGGTCAATCCTGTTGCCTACACTCTTGACCTTCCTCCTGCAATGCGCATCTCCAATGTTTTTCCTGTCTCCCTCTTGAAACCATTGGTTTGTTAGCAGTTTACTTCTGTGTTGCCTCATCCCCATCCTATTTATGTTGATAAACATGAAAAATATGAGATCAGCATACAGTATTTGGTTCACTGGAGGGGTTACGGTCTGGAGGAGTGTTCATGGGTTCCCTCCTCTGATGCTGATGCTCCCGCCCTCCTTCGTGCCTTCCACAGCTTGTGAGTGACAGTGCTGAGTTCTATGATAATCTGAATAGGACAGTTAAGGGACAGAAAGAGGTATTTGAAATTAAAAAGTGCACTTCAAATATAATTACAAGCATTCAAACTATATAGCTGTGTTTTTTTGCAATCATAACCCTTGTGCAAAAACACTTCCAATGGCATTTGTACAGTGTAAATGATATTTACTAGTTTTTTTTCTCTATTCTGCTCTGATTTCAATCCAAAGTAAAACATACAAAGGAATATAAAACAATTTGTAATTACAAGATGTGTAGTATCGCATGTGTAGTATTCAACTACTCCTTCCCACTCACAACCTCCACTATACATAAGTCAACCTCTTTTACCCTCACCTCACAGTTGCTCTCATGAACTTCACACATTCCTAAATACTCTCTCTCCTACCTGCACCTCATCCCAAAAAGAGTATCTGTATCTCATCTTATGTCACTCTTCCTCAAAATAGCTGCTGGTGATATCTCCTCTATTCCTGGTCCCCAACAACTTCCTAGCCTTGCCCACTCATGTGTGCCTTTCCATAGACCTAGAAAATAAAACTCTGGTAACCTTACTCAAATTCCTTTTTTGTCTAAATCTAACACCCCCTTCTCGTGTTCACTCTGGAACTCTCGCTCTGTTTGCTACAAGCTCACTTCTATCCATGACCTCTTTATCTTCCACTCCCTCAACCTTCTGACTCTCATGGGAACCTGGCTCTCTCCTTCAGACACAGCATCCACTGCTGTATTGTCACATGGCAGTCTCAAATTCAGCCACACCCCTAGGTCTGGAAATAGACAAGGAGGTGGTTTAGGTATTTTACTTTCCTCTTGTTGCATCTTTCAACCAATACAATCCATGACTTCCCTCACATTTTCATAATTCGAAACCCACATGATAAGCTTATTCTCTCCCCTCTCTATACATGTTGCAGTCATATACTGCCCCCCCCCCCAGCTCCTCAACTCAATTTTAGATAAATAGTTTTTGCCTAAGTTCCTTATTTCTGTCAGGGTTTTACCCTTGCTTTTGTTTACTATTTGCTGCTGGCTGCCATTTTTAACTCACTTGTCTCTCTCTGAATCTGCTGCAGAGTGTGTAACGCTGCTCACTCACCTAGATGCCCTCTTATGGACAAACTGGAGAATATCATCAGTGAGAGACATGTGGCAGTCCTAGAATTATGTCATCATACACCCACCCACGTTTGAGGTTTACTGTTCTGATGTCACATGGGTAATTCAGAGACTATGTGAGAACGGCCTGTTTTGCAAACTTGAGAAATGTGAGTTCCATTAAACTCAAGTAACCTTACTTGGTTATGAAATTTCCATTACAGGGTTCTCCATGGATCCTAACAATTATCTGCAGTTCTGCAGTGGCCTCGCCCAGTTGGTCTTTGGTTTATTCAATGTTTTTGGGATTTGCTAATTACTATAGAAAATTTATCAAAAACTTTTCTTCATTAGTCAAACCTATAACGGACATGACCTGTAAGGGGAGTGATCCACTCCATTGGTCACCTACTGCAATTAAGGCCTTTGAGAGTCTTAAAACTGCCTTTGCTGCCACCCCGATTATGGCTCATCCTAAACCCTGCTCTGCCTTTCTTTCAAGAGGTCGATGCGTCTGAGACAAGAGTAGGCGCCCTCTTGTCTCAACGTCTTACACCTGAGGGTTCTTTGCATCTGTGTGGTTTCTTCTTGAAGAAATTATCCCCAGCGGAATGCAATTACGAAATTGGCAACAAGGAACTACTGGCCATAATTTTGGAACTCAAGGAATGGAGGCACCTTGTCGAAGGTACTAGTGTACCAGTGCTCATCTTCACTGACCACAAAAATTTGATTTACCTGTCTGATGCTAAACGTTTGTCACCCCAACAGGCCAGATGGGTGCTATTTTTGTTTCGGTTTAATTATGTGGTCTCCTATCTGCCTGGTAGTAAAAATATTAGGGCTGATGCCATCTCTCGACAATTTTCGCCTATGTCCAAAGAGGATTCTGTACCCACTCCAGTTATACCTACTGACCATATTTTGGTCACCATACGTACCAATTTGACTTCTCCCTCAGGAGAGGAGATCCTGGCTTCACAAACCAATGTCCCTCCAGAGAAACCTAGTGACAAGAGCTTTGTACCTGAGTATCTTCTCACAAAAAAATTACACAATTAACATTATCCTAAAGCTGCAGGTCACCCGGGCAAAAACCAAATGATTTGGTCTGTCACTTGACAATTCTGGTGGCCAGGTTTCCGTTCTAATGTTGTTACATAAGTGGCCTCCTGCACAGTCTGTGTGCAGAATAAGACTCCTCAACGTCTTCCTGTGGGTCTTCTCCAAACAATTGCTAAGGGTGAGTGTCCTTGGACGCATCTATCTATGGAGTTCATTGTCGACCTTCCTGTTTCCAATATCAAAACTGTTATCCAGATGGTTGTTGACTGTTTTTCTAAAATGTCACATTTTGCATTCCCTTGAAGAAGCTGCCTACCGCTCAGGAGCTTGCTTCAATTTTTGCCCGGGAGGTCTTTTGTTTACATGGATTACCCAAGGAGATAGTCTCGTACGGGGGTAGCCAGTATGTCTCAATATTTTGGCGCTCCTTTTGTGCCCAAATGGGTATTCAGTTTTCCTTCTTCTCAGCCTTCCACTCTCAATCCAATGGGGCCGTGGACTGGTCTAACCAAGCTTTGGAACAGTTCTTCCATTGCTATGTCTCAGATCACCACAATAACTGGTCTGACCTGTTACCTTGGACGGAGTTCGCTCGTAATAGTGCTATTAATGCTTCCTCCCAGTTGTCCCCGTTCATGGTGAACTATGGGTTTCAACTATCCTTTTTGCCCGATTCATCATGTCTCAGGGTATTCTGGCTTTGGAGGAGCATCTCCGGCAACTCCGTTCCACACAGGAGCAGATTCAGGATTGCTTTCGTCAGTCTATGCAGCGTCAAAAGTTCCAGGCTGATGGTAGGCATCTACCCATGCATTTCTACCAGGTTGGGGATTGAGTTTGGCTGTCTTCCAGCAACTTGAACCTTCATATGTCTTCCAATAAACTGGCTCCCCATTATGTTGGTCCTTTTCCAATACTTTGACGGGTCAATCCTGTTGCCTACACTCTTGACCTTCCTCCTGCAATGCGCATCTCCAATGTTTTTCCTGTCTCCCTCTTGAAACCATTGGTTTGTTAGCAGTTTACTTCTGTGTTGCCTCATCCCCATCCTATTTATGTTGATAAACATGAAAAATATGAGATCAGCGTACAGTATTTGGTTCACTGGAGGGGTTACGGTCTGGAGGAGTGTTCATGGGTTCCCTCCTCTGATGCTGATGCTCCCGCCCTCCTTCGTGCCTTCCATGCCCGTTTCCCCAATAAGCCTTTTGCCCTCCCGCGGGGGAGGGGTCATTGTGGGGAGGGTACTGTCAGGGTTTTACCCTACTTTTGTTTGCTATTTGCTCCCATTTTTACTCACCTGTTTCTCCCTGAATCTGATGCAGAGTGTGTAATACTGCTCACTCACTTAGACATCCTCTTTTGGCCAAACTGGAGAAAATCATCAGTGAGAGACATGTTGCAGTCCCAGAAGTATGATGTCATAACTCCCTATTTTAATGCCTGAGTTCGGTCTGCCTTTGCCCTTGTGTTGTCTCAGACTTATTTGTGAGTTCCTGTGTATTACCTGGCTTGTCTTACGTCCCTTCTGGTTCCTGATCCTTAGCTTGTTCCTGACTCTACTGTGTTCCTGACCAGGCTCATCTGACTATCAGTTCTGGCTTTGACTCGTGGCTTGTCCTTTGGCTTTTGGACTGTTTTTTGTTATTATTAATAAAGGTGTGATTATTTTTGCATTTTACATCTCAGTCTGATTCCTGGTATCCTGACAATTTCCTCTCCTCAGACACCCCTGCCCTCATTGTTGGAGACTTCAACCTCTCTGTTGACAATTCCACTACCTCCTCTGCAAAACAACTTCTGCAACTCACTTTCTATTTTGGTCTGTCATGATGGACTGACTCTCCCAGTCACAAAGATGGTCACTCCCTTGATCTGATTTTCAGCTATCAATGCACTCTCTCAAACTTCACAAATTTCCCTTTTCCTCTTACTGACCATTATCTGCTCACTTGCAATGCCACATCACCCCCTACAACTCTCCCTCCATCTACCCATCACACCAAACTCCACAGAAGCATTAAGTCACTAGATCAGCAACAGCTCTCAAACTCTATCTAAACTCTGCTCTCTTCTATCTCCTCCTTTTCCGTCCCTGACCAACCTATCTGCCACTCCAATTTCACCCTTGCATCGGTTCTTGACAATTTGGCCACTCCTACCATAGTTCAGAAGTCATGCTCTCATCCCCAGCCCTGGCTTTCTCCTCTGTTACTCTACCTTTGCAGATGTTCCCGCACTGCTAAGCCTTGGAGAAAATCTTGGTATGCAGCTGACTTTCTTCACTACAAGTTCATCTTGAACTCTTACTATTCTGCCCTTACTTTTTCTAAGCAAGATTACTTCTCTACTCTTATATCTACTCTTTATTCAAACCCAAAACATCTGTTCTCCACTTTCAATATTCTTCTCTGCCCACCCCTATCACCTATGAAAATTTCTCTCTCAGCTCAAGATTTTACCAGCCACTTTAATAACAAAAATTGATTCCATCAGAAACTAAATCACATCTCAACATACTACGAGTCTCCAACCCCCTCAAAAGCTTCCACTCATCCAGAACTCACTAAACCATAAATTCAGCTCTTTCGCCACTGTTACTAAGGAAGAAGTTTCTGCCTTTATACTGTCCTCTCACCTCACTACCTGTCCCCTTGATCCCATCCCCTTACTGCTACTCCCCTCCCTCTCTTTTACCCTTACCTCTATACTCACACACATTTTTAACCTCTTCCTCAGCACTAGTATATATACCTCATCTATAAAAGATGCAGTGGTCACACCTATCCTTAAAAAACCTTCGCTTGATCCAACCTCCCCATCCAAATACCACCATATTTTCCTACTACCCCTTGCTTCAAAACTTCTTGAAAAGCTAGTATATACATGTCTTTCACATTTCCTTACATTAAACTCCCTCCTTGACCCACTGCAATCTAGATATCGCCTCCAACACTCCACAGAGACAGCAATCGTTAAGGTTACCAATGGATGTCCTCTCACTACCTTAAGCTAAATCTCTCCAAAACTGAGCTCTTTATTTTTCCCTCTTCTTCCAAAATCTCCACCCCCCATTTTTCTATAACTGTTCATAATTTCATCATTACCCCAACCCTGCATGCCCAATGTCTTAGGGGTCACACTTGACTCAGATCTTTCTTTCACTCCTCACATTCAGTCTTTGGCCAATTCCTGCAGCTTCCATCTTAAAAACATCTCTACAATTTGATATTTCCTTAAACAAGACACAACTAAGATTTTAATCCACTCTTTCATCCTTTCTGCCTTGGCTACTGCAACTCTATCCTCTTTGGCCTCCCTACCTGCCATTTAGCTCCTTTAGAATCCATAATGAATGCCTCTGACAGGCTTGTCTTAATTACACATCACTCTTTATTGGCTGCACCTCTCTGCCAATCCCTTTACTGCCTTCCTAGCTCCAGAATTAAACACAAAATCCTGACTCTGACATACAAGGCCCTCAATTGCACTGCTCCTCCTATATCTCAGACCTTGTCTCCAGATACTTTCCCTCCTGTCCACTTTGCTCTGCTCACAACCTCCTCCTTTCTTGTTATCTCCTCACCTTCTTATCTCCAGACTGGCCCTTATTTTGTGGAACTCTGCCTCACTCCACAAGACTTTCCCCTAGTTTTTAAAGTTTCAAACGCTCCCTAAAGACTACTGTTCAGGGATGTATACAACCTACACTAACCTTTTCTAACCCCAGTTCCTCTCCTACTTTGTTATCCCCTTGAACCCCCTTAACATGTAAGCCTATGAGCCCAGCTATTTGCAGATCACCTTCATAAGTGTTGACTACAATAGTGCAACTCTCCTCAGGGCCCTCTACCCACTTGATCCCTATAAATGTTACCTTGCAAATCATGCCTATGTTTACAGCGCTACAGAATCTTTTGTTGCTCTACAAAAAAATAATAATAATAATATTACAATCTCAAAGCATTTCATTGTCTTTTTAAGCAGAGAGAATTACAGCCTGTGTGTGGCCTTCCAGATCCAGACATGGACAGACAAGTTCTAAGATATTTCTCTTGCTGTTTGTAATATTGACAAGGAGACAAGCTTGTGTCTATACATTACAGTGAGTTGCTAGGACAATTTAGTCTTTAAAGGGTCAGTAAACTCAGACGATGTAAAAGCTAATGCTAATGTCCTCTATATCCTTACATTAGAACTGCATTGTTAAATTTAAAAAAATAATAATTATAACATGTTTATGAAATAATAATTATTGCAGCCAAACCGTTACTTTATGTCCGTTCTCCAACCGCTCCACGGCATCTCCAATGTGGGCGGTATAAACCGACTCTGTACTTCCCACATGCAAATGATGTGACGCCCATTTTTCCTCCCACTAAAGTTCGCTGACGCTTCTGTTTATACCATTTTTAGCATCGATCGCTTGATGTGAACGTATGATTTTGAGCATGCGCAGAACTAGGAATAGAGGAAACCAGAAGCAGATGATGTCATTGTGCACGTGTTCGCATAGCAGGTACATAGCGCGACAGATATCAACACTATAGGATGATTGCTAATTCTTCAAATATAGGGAAAAAAGTGGCGGTCATGGAGGCGGACAGTGAATACAGTTTACAGTTTACAGGTACAGTTTACAGGTACAAGTTTAACGATAAAATATATAGGATAAAAACTTTTATTTTACAATTTGATGAATTAAACTTTGGTTAAATACATGTTGCACATGTAATTTTGACGGTTCGAATTCAGAGTATACTGTCCCTTTAAAGGGACACAAATATTTAAATTCTGCATCTAAATGAGCATCAACAATGATAAAAATATTTTGCATGGATAAAGCTCGAATTTAAACTATTTATGTTGGGCTAGATTACGAGTGTAGAGCTATCGTATGTAAGCAAGTGATATTGAGTTTTCGTGGCCATTTGCACACATGTTTAATCCCGCTCATATTACAAGTTGAAAGTAAATGCGAATGCGTGAGTGCAATCGTGGTTTACGCTAAAATGATTATGGTGACTTTAGAGCTCTGGTTAACTGTTACGAGAGACAAAAAAGTGTCACAAAACACATCAAAAATATATTTCAAAGTAAAGTTGCACTCATAATAACAGTATATTAAAAAAAATATTTAAAAAAGTTATAAGGGCTCAAAGATATGAGGTCTCAAGCAGGCAAAGGGCTTTAACATAGAGATACATACATACACATGTCTAAATATGGATATGTATATAAACTCACTGGCAACTCTATTAGGTACACATGTTCAATTGCTTGGTAACACAAATTGCTTATCAGCCAATCACATGGCGGCAACTCAATGCCTTTTGGCATCTAGACGTGGTAAGACGACTAGCTGAAGTTTAATCCGAGCATCAGAATGGGGAAGAAAGGGGATTTAAGTGACTTTGAACATGGGATGGATGTTCGTGCCAGACGGGCTGGTCTGAGTATTTAAAAAACAGCTGATCCTCTGGGATTTTCACACACAACCATTGCTAGGGTTTACAGAGAATGGTCCATAAAAGAGAAAATATCCAGTGAGCGGAAGTTGTGTAGACGAAAATGCCTTGTTGATGTCAGAGGTCAGAGGAGAATGGGCAGACTGGTTCAAAAAGATAGAAAGGCAACAGTAACTCAAATAACCACTCATTACAAACAAGGTATGCAGAATACCATCTCTGAATCCAGAAAATGTCGAACTTTGAAGCAGATGGTCCACAGCAGCAGAAGACCACACCGGGTGCCACTCCTGTCAGCTAAGAATCGGAAACTGAGGCTACAATTTGCACAGGCCCACCAAAATTGGACAATAGAAGATTGGAAAAACGTTGCCTTGTCTGATAAGTCTCGATTCATCTGCATCATTCAGATAGTAGGGTCAGAATTTGGCATAAACAACATGAAAGTATGTATCCATACTGCCTTGTATCAACAGTTCAGGCTGGTGGTGGTGAGGTAATGGTGTGAAGGATATTTTCTTGGCACACTTTGGGGCCCATAGTACCAATTGAGCATAGTTTAAATGCCATGGACTACCTGAATATTGTTGCTGACCATGTCCATTACTTTATGACTACAGTGTACCCACCTTCTGATGGCTACTTCCAGTACAATAATGCACCATGTAACAAAGCTCAAATCATCTCAAACTGGATTCTTGAACATGGCAATGAGTTCACTGTACTTCAATGGCCTTAACAGTCATCAGATCTCAATCCAATAGAGCACCTTTGGGATGTGGTGGAACAGGAAATTCCCATCATGGATGTGCAGCCCACAAATCTGGAGCAACTGCTTGATACTATCATCTCAATATGTACCAAAATCTCTGAGGAATGTTTCCAACACCTTGTTGAATCTATGCCACGAAGAATTAAGGCAGTTCTGGAGGCAAAAGGGGGTCCAACCCTGTACTAGCAAGGTGTACCTAATAAAGTGGCTGGTGAGTATGTACAGGGAGGGCAGAATTATTAGGCAAGTTGTATTTTTGAGGATTAATTTTATTATTGAACAACAACCATGTTCAATGAACCCAAAAAACTCATTAATATCAAAGCTGAATAGTTTTGGAAGTAGTTTTTAGTTTGTTTTTAGTTATAGCTATTTTAGGGGTATATCTGTGTGTGCAGGTGACTATTACTGTGCATAATTATTAGGCAACTTAACAAAAAACAAATATATACCCATTTCGATTATTTATTTTTACCAGTGAAACCAATATAACATCTTAACATTCACAAATATACATTTCTGACATTCAAAAACAAAACAAAAACAAATCAGTGACCAATATAGCCACCTTTCTTTGCAAGGACACTCAAAAGCCTGCCATCCATGGATTCTGTCAGTGTTTTGATCTGTTCACCATCAACATTGCGTGCAGCAGCAACCACAGCCTCCCAGACACTGTTCAGAGAGGTGTACTGTTTTCCCTCCTTGTAAATCTCACATTTGATGATGGACCACAGGTTCTCAATGGGGTTCAGATCAGGTGAACAAGGAGGCCATGTCATTAGATTTTCTTCTTTTATACCCTTTCTTGCCAGCCACGCTGTGGAGTACTTGGACACGTGTGATGGAGCATTGTCCTGCATGAAAATCATGTTTTTCTTGAAGGATGCAGACTTCATCCTGTACCACTGCTTGAAGAAGGTGTCTTCCAGAAACTGGCAGTAGGACTGGGAGTTGAGCTTGACTCCATCCTCAACCCGAAAAGGCCCCACATGCTCATCTTTGATGATACCAGCCCAAACCAGTACTCCACCTCCACCTTGCTGGCGTCTGAGTCGGACTGGAGCTCTCTGCCCTTTACCAATCCAGCCACGGGCCCATCCATCTGGCCCATCAAGACTCACTCTCATTTCATCAGTCCATAAAACCTTAGAAAAATCAGTCTTGAGATATTTCTTGGCCCAGTCTTGACGTTTCAGCTTGTGTGTCTTGTTCAGTGGTGGTGGTCTTTCAGCCTTTCTTACCTTGGCCATGTCTCTGAGTATTGCACCCCATGTGCTTTTGGGCACTCCAGTGATGTTGCAGCTCTGAAATATGGCCAAACTGGTGGCAAGTGGCATCTTGGCAGCTGCACGCTTGACTTTTCTCAGTTCATGGGCAGTTATTTTGCGCCTTGGTTTTTCCACACGCTTCTTGCGACCCTGTTGACTATTTTGAATGAAACGCTTGATTGTTCGATGATCACGCTTCAGAAGCTTTGCAATTTTAAGAGTGCTGCATCCCTCTGCAAGATATCTCACTATTTTTGACTTTTCTGAGCCTGTCAAGTCCTTCTTTTGACCCATTTTGCCAAAGGAAAGGAAGTTGCCTAATAATTATGCACACCTGATATAGGGTGTTGATGTCATTAGACCACATCCCTTCTCATTACAGAGATGCACATCACCTAATATGCTTAATTGGTAGTAGGCTTTCGAGCCTATACAGCTTGGAGTAAGACAACATGCATAAAGAGGATGATGTGGTCAAAATACTAATTTGCCTAATAATTCTGCACTCCCTGTATATATATATATATATATATATATATATATATATATATATATTGTTTTTATGTGTGTACACATATAACACATATTGCCCTTTTAAATAACTGTGATCGTGTTTGCGCGACATGTGGGTTAGTTTCTTTTCCAACTTTTTCAACTCTATTAAAGTCTTTGGTGGAATGCAAATTTTTAAAGGCTATATGTTACTGCGACTTTGCGAACGCGAGAGCGCAAACTTTTTACTTATCACCACTTGCCAGCCTTGTAATCTTTTTAGATAGCTATGTCCCTTTTTACAGAATTTTCATTCTCAAAGGTAGGATTGGGAGGCTTGGATGGATATGATGCCTGACACTTTTTGTGGGTCAATAAGACATATCCATTTCTTAGGAATTCCAATTGAGAGAACATTTAACAATTACCACTCAGGGTGTTAAAGTACCAACGTACTAAAGAGGGGCTAGTTACTTCCTGTATTCTGGCACTTCTGATATTTGAATTTGAATAGTTCTCTTCACATCAAAGTGCTAATCTGTAGTGTAGTCTCAGAAGGGGATGGTCAGTTAGAGAAAAATAATTAATTTCTTTAGATCTATCAAAGTGGTTCAAGAAGTCAAGGATTCTCAGCTGCATTAGTAGTTTTTTAATAGTGTCGTAAATATTTGCAAAATTCTCAGATGACAATTCTGTACCATCATCATCAAATCCCAGCTATGATATTAAAGAATCTCATGCTAAGTTATCTGACCTATTCACTCTGCAGTGCACACTTAAGTTGTGGAGTCATGAGATCACAGTCTCAAAATGTCTCTGGCATGGAACTCTTCTTAGTAATGCATTAAGTCTATTAGCACAGACCAGATGTAGTGGTGTTCCGTTCTGTTCTGTCTATCTGGGTGGCAGATTTTGAGCTTCTTAAACAATTTATTTATCTTTGGCAAATTCCAGCCCTAAATAAGAAAATGTTGCTTCTTTAAATGGGTTCTGTAGAGATTTCATGTTTTTTTACTAACCACAGAACTTTGGTTTTAGATTTATTAACACTAAAACCAAAAAATGATTTATAATTGTCCAAACCATCAATTATAATCAGTAGATTATGTTGAAGGTTTTCTGTAAAAATTGATAAATCATCAGCATAAATAGCTAACCTGACCTTCTCATTGCCCAATTGTATTCCTTCTATCATACAGTATCCCTTAAATATATAGCTCTCCCTATTTTAATCTCTTCTCATATCAAAGCCAATATCTATCAGAAATAACTTCCTGATTAAATGCATGCACACATTTGCCAAAAGGGTTCATAGGAAAAGGAAACAGTGCATACAAACCGCCACCCAGTGCAAAGTTGTTAAAAAAGCATTCTAAAATCCCAAAGAATTTTAATAATATAATAAAATATCATATACACTAATATAACATAATATTTAGTGGTGGAGTTTAATATCAGAATGGCCATTTTTGTTAATGTTTTATTAGAAAACAAAACAAAACAAACAAACAAAAACAAATAATACAAGTGCAATCCAGAAATTGAGAAAAGAAACCAGATTTATTTTCCCTTTAAATGTTTGGATCTTACTGCTATAATTTCCCAGGAGTCAAGAGGTTCCAAAGAAATATATGAAGTACAGTATTAGAAAACAATAAAGCACTTCTACAGACGTGTTGCAAATAATAAAGTATCCACTTTTCATTGGATAAAATTCATTTTTTTAGGAATATGGAATGCAATAGTATTCTGCACTGGCTCACCATAATATTGCTAAAAACATTATTTTGTCTTCCTTTTAACACTTAATCTGTGCATGGATCATGCTTACCAATAAGTGCCCTTGTTAAAAAAACAAATTGGCATCACAAGCGTGCACTCCTTTTTTTTTCTTTTCAAAAAGCTTTATTGAAGTTGTTATCAATGCAAATAAATAAATTAACAATAGGGGGGCAGTCTGTCCGCATTACAGCATAAACTTGTACAGTAAAAGGGTATAAAACTCTGTTCAGATCGGTACCAAAGACTGACAAAACAACATAGAACCTTCATGATACCATACAACTTATGTGAAGGAGACTCTAAGGTCTCTTAGCAGAGAGAAAGAAAGAGAAGGGAAAGAGTCCAGAAAGAAGGTAGGGGGATGGGAAAAAAGGGGAGGGGAGGGACAGAATTTGTCTTACGAGGGTGAGGCATGAAAGCCATCTAGTATCATGTATGCTAGACCTAGTGTATATCCACTATTCACATATGTCTAGCTAATTGGGGGACAAGACATTAGGTTTCCAGGTTGTGTCATATGCGTCTTTCCAGTCAGCCCAGGTTAGCTCAAAGAGGTCAGAGTTACCCAATTTATAGAAGATATCTTTTTCCCTGGTATATAGATAGGCCATATAAGAACAAACCCTAGCCCAGCTAAGTGGGGACTCTTTTTCCAGTCACATGCTATTAAATGTTTAATGGACATAAAAAGGTAAATGCTTATGTATGCATGATGCTTAGGAATGGTGTGAACACCTATATGAAGTAGGGCAACTGTCGGCGAGCTACGTAGTGATACTCCCAATTTGGGGAGAACCCTAAAGTATCTAATCCATAAGAAATGGATTTTGGGACACTCCCACCAAATATGTAAGGAATCACCTCTCTGGCCACAACCTCTCCAACAGTAAGGAGACGTGCTATGGAATATTTTAGCCAACCTGGTGGGGACGTAATACCAATGAGCCAACAGTTTATAATAAGTCTCAAATAAGGTTATGCAATGTATGGCCTTTTTGGTACGTTCCAAAGTGTGCCCCCATATATCCCCTGTAAATGATTTACAAAGCAGGGATTCCCACTTTGAAAGGTGGGGCGCTGTTTCCGATTGTAGATTGAGGTACAGAAGAGTGTAATGTCTGGAAAGAGGTCTACAGAGCCTGTTTCCCTGGCTCCATGTGGACTCCCAAGGGGTTAGTGGTCGGGCTAATATAGGTTTGAAGCCCCAACTAGTCAGGAAGCTTTTAATTCTGTGATACTCAAATTTAAGGTAATGAGGTAAAACCGCATCCGTGCCTATCTGAGATATGGTTCTGAACCCATTTTTTGGTGATGGAAGGCAGAGATCCGAGACCACATGAACTCCAAGCTGGGCCCATTTCAATGGGTAGGTGTCCTGTAGACCCACCAATAGACCATGTAGAGAGGTGATGGGAGATGGCTGAGGAGCAATATGTCCAGAGTGGCGGATATTATCCCAGAAATGCAAGCATTCCCGAACAATAGGATTCAACAGGGTCAGTTCCCTACGACAATGTGTAGGCGTCCAGATCTGGTCTCGTAAGGCTAGATTATAGGGCAACGAGGCCTGTTCAATGGAGCGCCATTTGCAGGTAGTCTGTCTGACTCCCCAATGTGAAATATGGGTGAGCATTGCCCCCTCATAATATCTCACTATCGAGGGAGAGCCTAGTCCCCCACACATCCGTGGCAGTTGTAGCACTTTATGCGCCACTCTTGGAGGCTTACCCTGCCAAATATGCTTAGTGAATTCACTTTGGAATTGTAGGAGAATTTGTCTAGAAACTCTAACTGGGAAGCAATGAAACAAATATGTAAGTCGGGGTAGAAAGGACATTTTCAAGGCTGCAATCCGCCCCATCCACGAAACCTGAGATAGATTCCAGCCCTTATTAAGAGAGCGAAGCTCCGATAGCAAAGGGAGGTAGTTGTCCCTGATGACTCGGGGGAGATCGCTGGAGAGTCTAACTCCCAGATGTAACACTGACGATTCCGACCAACGAAAGGGGTATTTGGCTTTTAGTGGGGCAAGTGACGAGCTCTCAAAGCCTTGGGTATATATCTCCGTTTTGGATATGTTTAATTTATAATAAGAATGGGCATTAAATTCTTCCACTATTTGTAGGAGTGTGCACTCCTTTTTTAGTATCTAATTTATCCTCATCTATGTCTCTTTATGGGCTAGATTTATCAAAGCTGAGGCAGACAGGGGCGCGTATACGTGCCCCTGTACGCCTCAGCTCGCCTGTGGCGAGGCGAAATTACCCGCAGGTAATCACCATTGCACACAAGCGCAATTTTGCGCTCGTGTGCAATCCCGCCCCCTGCCCGCGCACAGCCAATCACGCACGGGCAGGAGCTGTCAATCTCCTCGGTTGGACTCGACCGTGGAGATTACATTTCGCCACCTTAGAGGTGGCGAAGAGGTTAGGGAAGCGGCGGTCTGGTGACCGCTGCTTGTTAAATTATGGCGAACAAGTTGTTGTGAGAACTTGCAGCCGTAGGGCTTTGATAAATCGAGCCCTAAGCCTTGAATAGAAACAATTTACTTTGTTGTTGTAGCAGAGCTCTGGTACTTTGTTCCCCAAGACATGGAGGAATGTGGTTGTATTTCTTCTAGAGGGGGTCTACCTTCCTCTGTCCAAACCTTGGGACAGCACCTGAATAGTAGGTCTGCCACCAGAGCGGTCGTTGCTGATTTTGGGGTCAAGCCAAAAGCTATATCTATCCCTGCTGGGCTGGTCTCAGTGAGCTCCCAGACATGTATTTATCTCTTTGCCTATGCCACTGCTTATTTCAGGCAGTTGCTAAGACCAGGGTCAAGCCAACGGCTATATCTCCCCAAGCTAGGCTGATCTCAGTGGGCAAAATAGAAGAAAAAGAAGCGGAGCAAAGGCATTTAAAAAATAGTAAACTTTATTCCAACAACTAATCAAAAGTAGTCAGAAAAAAACAAGAAAATTTGGGTTGGTACTACCACACATATTCTTATTTTCCACTTGAACATTTCACTTCTTTATGGTTCACCTTATTTCACCTAACATATACCATTGTCCTCTCACATAGTTATCTGATAGTGTTTAATTGAGCTTTCTTAGTACAATGTATCATACACTTTATTATGGACATGAGCATTTTATGAATGGCCATTTACATGTGTTTATTAATCGATTATGGTATGAGTCATTACTCTGGACGTCCGTTCAATACATTAACTACACAATTTATCATTATGGTAGTGTAGATTCTCTCACACACACCTATTACTCTGGCTCACGATTTTTTATGGTCACTATAAGCAGCACATTAGATTCTATGGTGGTCTTTAAGTACATTTTAGTCCTTATTAGCGTTATTGTTTTATTATTCAAATTATGTTTATTGTGTGACTTTTGTAGATGCTGACCTTTTTTTTCCTCTATAATTATTGTCCTTTTATACATTTCCCTTTATTTATTTGTAGATGTTTTGACATGTAAGGAGGGTGTCTCACTTTGGAACTATGTCCACATCGCCACTGGCCAATACATTTGTAGGGGGGGAGCATTGGTAGATATGCCTGTCAGCCACGCTGCTTCTATCCCCAACTCCGTGGATGGGCACAGCCCCTGCTTCTGTAGTTGATAGGTTAGGTAACCTAACGAGGGCGGTCTCTGGCTTCTTCTCAACACATCAGAAACAACCCTCCTATGACGTAGGTAGGCACTACTCCCAATTGCAATCTTGATTGGTGGTTCCAGTAATACACTCCACCAATTAGAAAAGTGACGTATCGGCACAGAATAACACACCCATTCAGTCGTCTTGTTGTAACAGGTTCACATAAACAAAACCCGCATCTAATCAACACTGGGTATAAATCGTAATGATAAGCTGCAGGTACACTTTACAAAGAGTAATTCTAATATCTGGAAGCAATATATTTTTTATTATTGTTGCCATTCGTTATTTGTGTGTATATATGTGAAATCATAGACAACATTGCTAATCATGACATACATTAGATTCGTTGGTTTTCTGTAACAAGATACTTTTCAAGAGACATTATTACAATTTTTGATATGTTTAATATATCCAATTTATTGTTTGCTATGCAAAGTATAATATTATGAACCCATGTGTGACAACTCTACTTCTAATTAGACAAAGGGCACCCTGATTGGGATACTGGTCATATGGGGTGGGGTTTTATACTTTGGAGTTTAGGTAGCGTAGCCCTATTTAAGGGGTGATTTTATCCCACAGTTTATGCCTGATTAAACGGTGGAAACCATGAAACGCGTTGTATGTTTTTATTATGCACATTACAGCATGAGTTGTTGTTTTTATTCTCTCTTTTTTATATTATTAAAAGCAACTTTTAATTAATAACTCTTAATTGCTGTGTGCTATTTTCTATGCTACTGAGGGGAATCTGTGGTATCCCCTCCCTATCCATTGTTTGGACTATTATCTGGCTAGTGGTTAATGCAGCACCTGGATTGAACCTTCCACTGGGCCTAACCACATTTGGGATTCCAGTGACTGCCTGGATCAGCTGTTGAAAACCAGCCTGCAACTGCTGGCACACCAGAGTGCCTTTGTAGTATGTGAGTACCCTGCATCACCTTTGTTCTATCACCTAGTGGGTTATCGATTCACACATATGGCGCCTCTCTCCTTTCCTTGTTTTCCACAAAAGTAGTCAGAATACACACGTGTAGCAAAATAAAATAGGAGTCAGCAAGCCTAGCTGATGCGTTTCAGCTGTATTTTGTTGTCAAAGCTAATGGAATTTAGAAAAACTCCCGCCTCTTAAAAGAGTAAATAAACCCCTATTGGTTAACCAGCATTGCTTCATATTAACCCTTGCTTTTCTAGAATGGGCTAACAAATCAATTACAAGCACATTATTCCAAACCGTGGAAACACAGGTTAGTATGCTTTCTCCTCCAGTGATTATTCACTGAAATGCAGAGTATATGAAACTACATTGAGCCAGATAATTTAAAGGAACAGTGACAATGAGAAATACTTGAGCGGCTATATGCAAACACAGATATTTATGGGCACTATTGTTTACCAATACCTACAATAAATATACTTATGAACACATCATATTGTGCTTAGCAATAAAAATTCCATATTATTTGTGGAGCTGCAATATGCAATGGAACCTTGAACATAAGTTGGGCTATGCTTCTATGGGAAAACGCTGACAGTCAGAACAAGCTTATACATGTATAAATAAACGGATAAACAGATAAAAATAATTTTCTACAAAAAGTATATACATGTGTGAAATGGAAAAAGATTCTTGTGTACGGGGACAGTTATGAGCTTAATAACAAATATTTAATAATGCTGAAAAGGTAATGGTCCCTGCACCCTGGATATTACACGTTTCACATGGCCATGCATAGAAAACAGTGATCGGTGCTACTAGGTACAAGTTTACACATTTGTAACAATTTCAATTATATATGTATGGTAGCATCTTGACCCACTATCCTGGATGTACGTAACTCTCATCCCAGGGTCACTAAAATTAAAGGGTCCAAAAATTATTATAGGTAATTCTAGAATGTAAGGTTGAAATGCCATTATTATGTTGATTGTAAGATATACAACCACTATGCATAATTAAGGACAATTACTTGTCTTTAGACTAATATTATAATCTAAGATCCCAAGGACTAGAATTGGTAACACATCAAAAGAGATATTTATAATACGTAGGAAGCAAAAACGTCTTGAGAGCCTCCTTATTGTCATCAAGTGGGGACTAATAGTAAAAAAAGATAAATTTATTTGGAATAGTATAGGACCCTAATGTACAGCAAGTCTAAGGACAGAGAGAGGCTACTGCCAAAAATTTATGAGGTCATAGGATGAATTTAATCCTTTTGGATGTCTAGTTTTTAAAGTAAATATCCAATAGACCTCCTGTTTGGCCAGCAGCCTCTCCCTGTTGCCTCCTCTGGTTGGAGTCAGGACCCTCTCTATGCAGGTACATCTGAAGTTTCATGACTTTTGTTGTGTAGTTGAGCAAAGTGTTGTACCAGAGGGGTGCTTGCTTGTCCAATTCTTATACAGGAAAGATGCTCCCTAATCCTCGATCTAGCTTTGCGTGTCGTCATACCTGTATACTGTTTGTCACACTCTATACAGGTTATAAGGTAAACTACAAAAGTCGACCTACAATTCAAACACATATTCTTTGTGTATGTGTGGCCTGTGGTTGAGGATCTGAAATGTTCACCAACTTCTACCCTCTCACATGCCACACAGTTTCTGTTGTGACATCTGAACATGCCTTTTGTTGTAAGCCAGGAAGATTTCTTGGATGTAGTAGACTGTAATTTAGTAGGGGCAACCATGTTCCCTATTGTTTTATTATGTCTATATGCAAATTTACACAGGCTTGTTGAAAGGTCGACTAGACCGTCATCCGCCTTTAGCATGGGAAGGTGCTTCTTATTAATATTACAAACTTGGTTACATTGCACAGTGTAGTTCGTAATAAATAAGAGACTACCCATTGTATTTGTCCTGTTTACAGGACGGGCCTTAGAACGTATTAGTTCCTGACGGTCTATTCTCTTAACAGTTTCTGCTGCCTAACAGTTTCCCTTTTGTAACCTCTAGATAGAAGTCTGTCTGTCAAATCTTGTGATTCAATATTGTATTGATCCAGATTGGAGCAGTTCCGTTTCAAATGGATAAACTGGCCCTTAGCTATTCCCTGGAACACACTCCTCGGATGACAACTCTTCGCATGGAGGAGAGTGTTCCTAGAAATCGGTTTCCTGTACACCTTTGTGTGCACCTTTACACCACATATACCTATGAGGGTTATGTCCAAATAGTTGATACTGTTTGGGCTTGATTCGGATGTAAAGCTAATACCCAGATCGTTAGTATTGAGATACTGGATAAAGCTAGATAGATCCCTCTGTGCCCCTCTCCAGATGAAAAACAGGTCGTCAATGTACCTTCTGTACCAACTATCTCTGAGCCAAAGGGGTTCACACCACCATAGATGCGGTCCTACTCCCACCACCCCATGAAGAGGTTGGCATAGGAGGGGGTAAATTTGGCCCCCACCGCAGTTCCGCAAATTTGGAGGTAGTACACTCCCTCGAACTCAAAGTAATTGTGTCTCAGAAGGAACTCGGCAATCCTGATGACAAGCTGGCAATATTCCAAATAATTACCATGATACTTGTTCATGAAGTATGTGAGGGCTGAAAGTCCCTTGTCGTGAGGAATAGATGAATACAAGGCTTTTACGTCAATGGTTAGTCATAAGTATTCCTGTCTCCATTCAATATCCTCCACAAGTTTGAGTATATGCTTCATGTCCCTCACATAGCTCCATAATTCAAGTACCATTGGTTGCAAGATCAGATCGAGCCATTCAGATACATGTTCCAGTAGTGACCCGATGCCGCTGACAATGGGCCTCCCCATTACGTTGTCAAGGGTGATCTCAGTGGGCTCCCAGGCAGGTATCAATCCCTTTGCCCTGCTCTTTCTTCCCAGCAGCTATCTATCCCTCTGCCCCACTCCTTCTAGGCAGGTAATGACTCCTTTGCCTGCACTGTCTTAAAAAAGACAATTGGGACTCGCAGGGCCAGTTCTTTGCTTACAGGTCCAAAGACTCTGTAGCAGGTCTCCCCTACAGAGAGAAGTTTATCCAGAAATCAGGGCCTAAACTTCTGCCACTGAGATCCCTAAAAGAACCAGGCAAGACCAACCATTCCCAGGGCCGTCTTTAATATTGACTGGACCCTGGGCAAACATTTTCTTGCCCCCCCCCCATGCAATTTTGCTCTCCATACCAACATCCCAAAAAACAACTAAATCAATTTATTTGATACATTTTTTTAAAATTATTAGCCCAGCAATGGATCATCCACTGCTGGGCTAATCATTAAAAAAAAAATTAATAAATTGCAATATGTGAAACTGGACCTAAGCAGTACTAATAAGTAAATAAATATATCAATTCCTCCACTGTGGATAAATTTAATATGCTTTTGAATGTGATTCTGGTGTGAGGTTAGCTGGTTAAAGAGATTTAGGGCAGCCAACAGGAGCAAAGCAAGGTAAAGACTGAGGAGAAAGCATGGAGGTGCAGACAAATATAAGTTTACTGACTGGAACAGCAGAACTACTATAGGAAGCTGTAAAATCTGAGACAGAGAGAGAAAAAAAACTATAAAAATAAACCTTACCTTAATGTGTGAAGTATCAGCATGACACTATGGGGCCTATCTATCAATCTCCGAAAGGAGCTTGACGGCCCGTGTTTCTGGTGAGTCTTCAGACTCGCCAGAAACAGCAGTTATGAAGCAGCGGTCACACAGACCGCTGTTCCATTACCTGTCCGCCTGCTCTGGGGGGTTGATTGACACCCCCCTGCTGGCGGCCAATTGGCCGCAAGTCTGCAGGCGGTGGCGTTGCACCAGCAGCTCTTGTGAGCTGCTGGTGCAATGCTGAATACGGAGAGCGTATTGCTCTCCGTATTCAGCGAGGTCTGGCGGACATGATCCGCACTGTCGGATCAGGTCCGCCAGACTTTGATAATTAGGGGCCTATACATCAGCCACAGCAGCATATGTTACTTCTTTGATAGGAACAAGTTCCCTCTCACCCTGCACTAGACAATGCTGTATGGGGGAGGGGAGTGTGTGCACTCAATTATTCTTCCCACTGACACCTTTCTACAAAGCACTGTTCCTCTAACAAACTTCATTTAGTTGATCTTTGGGCCACAGCAGAAAGAGCAGGGCTAAGGGGACCAGCAGACTTGATGCTGTCTGCCCAAGGCTGCATGGATACAGTGTGAGATGAGTCACACAGCCTCAAGACTGAAGAGAGCAGTGTGTGCAGCTGCACAGATGCTCAAATCCTAACGTGCCTGCCACTCCAGCTTTCTGCTGCATACGCCTACAGTCAGCCCTACCCAGAAACAATCCCCACCACCAGAACAGTTACCTGGTAACAGTGGTAACCCCAGCAGGACCTTTTCTGATGCAGTGGGATTGGCTGGATGCCGAGTTAGGGCTTAGCATTCAGTGCTGCACAGTGCACATCTAAAACAGTGCATGGCAATAGTTCGACATGTTACATGATACCAGCACGGTCTGGCACAGTTTCTCACAAATAAATATAAGCAGAGAACTTTTGACTGTGACTGTATTAGGGCTGAATGTGTGTGTGTCCCATATCACATGACATCAGCAGTCTGGCATGAACCAAAACATTTTTTTTTTTTTAGAACTCTTGGGCCCCTCAACAAAGACAGACCCTGGGCAGCTGCCCCTTTTGCCCTGTGTTAAAGATGGCCCTGACCATTCCAAAAGGAACTACTCCCAATGCTTTATGTCACTGAGGAACAGACTCCAACAACACATAATTTGGATGACCCATTACACATAAGACATAAACAAAGAGAAAACATATAGACAACAACATAATAATAAAATATAGCTCTAAGTGGGGGGCGGAGCTAGCTGCAGTGGAGAGCAGACGTGTTCTACAAGAGCTCCGTATGATATATTCTCAATAAGTTTTAAAATCCCTGGATATGCCTTAAATTTTACCTTAAACACATCTATCTACCTGGGGAATCGGACGCTGGACCTGACATAGAAGTCCCAGCGCAGTCAAACTCTTGGCAGGTTGCCGATTGAGAACAGCTGGATAATCTGCGGTGGAGATCCCCTAGGTTTTGGCGCGGAAGTCGCCCATCTTTCCTGTAACCGGCTACGCAGCAACTGCCCTCTGCATTTTCCTAGCACCAGCAAGCAGATACAGTGACCGGAGGATTTGGGGTAAGAACTTTGCACCCACGCCCACACGCACGGCACAGCTTGTGTGTACTTTATCGACAAGGGCCTATTATAAGAAGGGAAGCTGAGCCTTACATAGACACATCAAGCCTACATAAGGGACTTATCTTGGGCTGTTTGTACTGACACAGTGGGGAGATTAGAGAATATAGGACTCTGCAACTCAGTAAGAGGACACGCATATCACTCCAGGGACTCCACATATGTAGGCCGGTGTCAAGCAACTAAGTCCAGCCATACAAACGCTGACATTTTGATCTATATGTATTATAACCTACCCCATAAGTGGTGCCCCCTATAACAGAACTTTGCCTTTAACGCATAAATTGTCAGCAGACATAGGGGAGTTCTGGTTCACTTGTTTGGCTTCTGGGCCCAGCTCCTATCATACAGGTGCCAACCACTCAAGTTCCACATAAACACTGGGAACAAAGAGGCCTTGATACATTTTCTGCAAGCTTATTCCCAGTGAACATATATCAGTGCAATTTTAATACATAGAGGGCCACTGACTCAATGTAACTGCTCTTTGATATATATTCTAAGCTGCTGCGTCAGCTCAGGTGTCTCTGTAACTCCTCAGTACAGGGTGTAGTGTACATTTCTTAACATGCCTTTTTTTCCACAGGGAATCTGACCTGTTTGTTTCCTCACTCACAAGGTGATTATAATTTAAGGCTATACCCCATCTCCTACACACTCTCTCCACCCCTTTCCTGCTGTAGGTGACTGCAGCAGGTCATATCCAACTCCCTTTTTCCGGCATGGCCCAGTGAGGGCAAGGTTCCCCGGAGAGAGTGCACGGTAAGGTTACTATGTTGGCCACCCACGTGTGACATTGTGCAAGTCCTATTATTGATACAACACATATTGAATCATCCCTCTCTGCTAGTAGGATTCTAGTGCCAACTGCTCATATCCCTCCTAAACACCGAGATCAAGAAGGGCCTGATAACTTATTTGCAAACAGGTCTTTGGTGACAGTCAACACTGTTATTCTATTTCGGTAACTTCTCAATACAGAGTGTGGTGTATGTTGCATAACGTGCTTGTTTCCCCATAGGACATTATACTCGTTTGCCTCTTTACTCACAGGGTGCCTATAAATGAGAGATTAACCTCATCTGCTATACACACTCTCCACCCCTTTCCTGCTGTCTGAGATTGCAGCAGGTCACACCCAAGTCCCATCCAGTGAAGGCAGAGCTCCCTGGAGGGAGTATACACCACGGATACTATACTGCCAATTCTGGTGTGACGCTAAACAGGGCACACTATTGATACACAATACATTGCTGCAATTCTCCCTGTCTGCAGGTAGTATGCTGAACATGGCTGCCTAACTTAAGATTGACATCAGGGGGACTATGTCACAATTTTCTACAATTTACTCTCTATAGTTGCTATTCTACATTTCAGTGCGATTATTTACTGAATTCTGGTTGCCTATACTCCTCCGATTGAGGATAGGAAACAGAGCATGTCCCAAAACTCTAAAAGAAGACCAAAGCTATCTCAACCACCCAAGAAGACAGTGGCTGACCACTTTAAAGGCCATTCATCTAGTAAAGCTCAGGCATACTGAGAATCTGCTTCTGTGATGGATGATAGTGAATCTGACAACAGCATTGATTCCCAAGCTCCTACATCGGACGCAATGTCTACATCTATTGTTGATGTTCTCACCAAACGGATGAACCTCCTTCAAGACACGTTAACTAAAGAAATAAAAGGCTCTACAGCGGAGCTACGCAGAGAGATTGCATCACTGGGGGAATGGACGGAAACTCTAGAGCGCAAACAGGAAGATCTTACGGTTGATCAGGCTCATCTCCTAGCATATTCCCAGAGCTTGGCAACCCAGCTATCCGATCTAGAGATAAAACTGGCTGATATGGAAGATAGGTCCAGACGGAATAATCGGAGGTTTCGGGGGATATCTGAAGATATTGGCTCACAAGATCTGGAACCCTATGTCCTAGAGTTTTGCAAAAACATACTGCCTGATACCGACCCGACAAGTTTCCTATTAGATAGAGTCCACAGAGTGGCAAGACCAAGGTCGGTATCTCAAGATAAGCCGAGAGATGTCCTTGCTAGGATACATTTTTTTCACCCATAAGGAGAAGATAATGAGGGAGTTAGCCAATAAACCTCAACTACCAGCTAAATTCCAACAGATCTCGGTCTTTCCAGACATCTCAAGCTATACTCTGCAAAGAAGAAGAACCTTCAGGAACATCATCCAAATCCTGAGAGCAGAAAACATCAGATACAGATGGGGATATCCGACAAAATTAATAGTCTCAAAAAATGGGGAAACCCACACCATTATCACCCTTCAGGAGGGATTTGATTTACTAAAAGAGTGGGATCTGATAACACCTGAATCCAGAACAAGAAGGGACTCAATACCTAATACATTTGGTTCTGATACACTCTCTCTTGCCCCTCAACCCAAATTGCGAGCTGGAGCCCCAGACTTCACACCTGGGCCACAAAGGCTTCCTATAGGAAAACAAATGCCCCCCGCTGCTGCTCTTCTGAGGGACAGAAAGTGATACAATAGCACTCCTTCAAACAATGTATATGCCATTACAGGTTCCGTTGTATGTATTTATGTTCCTGTTTAGATATCTGTTTCATGTTGGGGAAGGGGAGACTCGAGATTTCTCGTTAGAAGCAGAAAATCTGCCCTGAGGCGTTTTACCTCTATCTACTAAACACCTTTTTCCCAAAAGCTGGGGGTCACGAGTATCTCCCCTTCCTTAAATAGTTTACGCTGCAAACTGTTTAGCAGGCATATAGTAAGAATTGTTCAAAGCTAAATCTAGATACAACTAGAATTTGAATATATGGTTATAACATAAAATAGACCAATTGCACTGAATGTAAATCTATGTTACTACGTTAGTTCATTTGAGTTATGATTGTTGTCCTAAAGTTAACACTCCCCCGTAGATAGTCAATCTACTTATACAGGTTGTTATACTTGTACCGTCCCCCCCCTCTTATACGCAAATTATATTTGTGGTATCCCCTTTTAAGGGGACTGGAGAAGTCAGTCTACCTCCTAGATACACTTCTCCTTTCGATGATCCGACGGGTCATCATACTTGTTAATGCACTCACGCTTTAAGTAATTAAACCTGAGTAAGTTCTGTTCAATCTTAATGATCTAGGTCATACTTTTTATATTGCATAAATAAATCCCAGGCTAATTGTGCTTCGTCCTCCAGGTGAAAGAGCTAGAATCCCTTAGAATCTGGTCTCCTGGGACTTCTCTGAACATAGACCAGAACATATTAATCTGAGACTACCAGGAATCACATTTGGGTGTGCAGATCCGGGCGGGGTGAGTTTTGTACCTGAATCCTATTTCTCTTCCTACTACCTTTTCTCTTCCCACCCCTCCCGCTTCCTAGGCCTGCAATGATGTCGATTCCCAATAACATCTCTTTCGCAACATTGAATGCTAAGGGTCTCAATTCACAAGACAAAAGAAGTATGCTTACAAACACCATGAAGGCTCTCAAAATACAAATGATCTTTTTACAAGATACACACTGGCTAGCATCCTCCCAAGCCCCATACAAAACCCCAGACTATCCCACGGTGATTTTGGCCTCTCACTCTGAGAAATCTAGAGGGGTAGCGATTGCCGTACATAAAACTATACATTTTGAACATATTCATGTAGAGAAAGACCCTCAGGGTAGGTATCTATTGCTCACCTGTAAGCTTAACGGTATTTTATTCACATTGGTAAACATTTATGCCCCTAACCAAACACAACCCAATTTCTTGAAAGGGATACTGTCTAAAATATAGAAGCATAAGGTTGGAACTCTAGTTCTGGGGGGAGATTTTAATATGGTATGGGATCCCCTAGTAGACAAAAAGGTTCAGAAAGGAAAAAAAATTGACGCATACACCATAAATACTGCCAACAGTTTTCGTCAGCACATAATCCAGCATAATCTCTATGATATCTGGAGGGTGCACCATCATAATGACAGAGACTACACGTACTTCTCTAGACCCCATCACTCTTACTCGAGACTGGACCATTTTTTCACTGACTCATGGACACTTGACAGAGTTCTAATGTCACATATTAAGGTCTGTGCTTGGTCGGACCATGATATTTTCAGGTTCACTCTATCCACTGACCTAACAAACATGTCTAGACCTAGTTGGAAATTTCCTAAACAAGCACTCCAGGATAAAACTTTTAGGGCATCCCTCCAGAGCTCTATAATTGAGTTCTTAAGACTGAACGAAACTCCAGATATGCCATCCCAAACAGTTTGGGCCGCCCTAAAGGCGTACGTGAGAGGGATCTGTATTCGGAGACAGGCGAAGCTTAGGCATCAATTAAGAGCCCCTCTAGGCCTTCTTATGACAGAACTACGGCTGGCAGAACAAGAAAGTAAGAATTCCCCATCTAGCCCCCTAGCTGATAAAATCAAAACGCTTAAAGCACAACTAGCAGATAGGGAGCTGGAGAGAGTAAAAGAATCCCATACTCGATTCAAAAAGTTACTATACTGTCAGGGTAACAAAGCCTCAACGCTTTTAGCACATAAACTGTGAGGTAGAACCACGGCAGCTAGAATATTGTCACTCAAATGAGGGACTACATTGGTCTCTTCACCTAAAGAAATTGGGCAAACTTTTGCGGCCTACTATTCTGATTTATACCATCTCCACCCTTCAATGGCTGGTGAGGAATCCCCTGTACCAAAAGTGATTGAGTTCCTACAAAATCTTAACTTGCCTACTCTATCAGAGAAGAATAAAGAAACGCTCAATTAACTTAGCCATCAAACATACCCAAAACAACAAAGCCCCGGGCCCGGATGGAAATCCGGCGTCCTTTTACAAACTCTTTAAGGCTGATTTAAACAAAATCCTTCTCAAGGTTTTTTCGGAGGCCCGAGAGTCAGGTCTGTTTGCTAAAGAATATCTACAGGCAATAATTCTACCTATTCCCAAACCAAACAAAGATCCAACACAATGTACCAGTTACAGACCAATCTCATTGATTAATGGAGATGTAAAGCTATATGCCAAACTTTGGGCCAACCGCCTCAATACCCTACTCCCGAAAGTAGTACACTCTGACCAGGTCGGGTTCACCTTTGGTAGGGAAGGGCCAGATAATTCTCGAAAAATGCTTGACATCCTCACAGAGGCATCTCGGCTAAAACTTCCCATGCTGGCCCTGTCTTTAGACGCAGAAAAAGCGTTTGACAGGGTCAGATAAGATTACCTATTGTGCAGACTAACTCAATTCGGCATACCAGACGAAGTGATAATGGCGATTTGAGCCCTATACTCCTGTCCATCTGCGGTGGTCAAAGGCCTGGGCTTTGCCTCTCCAGAAATTCGTATCACTAACGGTACCAGACAAGGGTGTCCCCTATCGCCCTTAATTTTCACACTGGCCATTGAACCTCTGGCTCAAGCCATTAGAAACTCACGTACGATACAGGGGGTACAGTTTGGCGGACGAACTGCAAAAGTGGCATTGTTTGCGGATGACGTGACATTATTCCTCACAAACCCACTAGGCTCCTTACCTGCCCTCCTTGACCTTGTTTCCAAATTTGGGGCCCATAGCTACTATAAGGTCAATGTCTCTAAGACCGAGGCTTTGCCTGTTGGTCTTCCTGCTTTTGAACTGGATGTTCTGCGAACATCGTATTCCTTTCAGTGGTCACAAACCACCATCCGGCACTTGGGAATTCATCTTGGCCCAGACCCGAAAGCCGTACTGGCTATAAACTACTCAGACATTATTAAAGAAGTCGCTGAGCTCACCTCCTCATGGAATCTTAAAGAGATCTCATGGTTAGGCCGCATAGCATCTTTCAAAATGACGATTCTACCCAAAATTCTTTATTACTTTCGCTGCATTCCTCTCAATGTTCCTAGTGCCCTTATAGATAAGCTCCAATCTCTTGGTCAAAAATATATCTGGGGTAAATCTAAACCTTGTGTTGCAGCAAAGATACTTCAGAAAAAATATGAACAGGGGTGTGTGGCTATGCCTAGTATACGTGGGTATTATGAGGCCGCCAGGCTCTCACATATTTTAGCATGGGCAGACAAGGGAGAACCGCAAGGATGGAAGATCATAGAGGCTTGTGATCTCCCCATAGGTTTGGGCTTAGCCGACCTGCCATGGATCCCTAACTATCGGTTAGACACTCTGGGAATAAAGAATGTCATTGTTAGAGAAAATTTGAAAATTTGGCATAACCTTAGGAATCTACCAGAGGTTGCTCCACACCCATCTCCTATACAATCTCTGCCCGCTTTGCTCGCAGCCCTGCCTGACACACATGTGCAGCGCTGGGGTGTATGGGATTTGAAACTGATCTCCCAGCTATACCCCTCGGGCACTTTGGTCACTACGAGCAATATAGGATCTGTCATTCAAAACCCTCCCGTATGGGTTAAATTTGAATACTCTAGACTATACGCGTTCCTGATGTCTTGGGGATTCCCTAAAGGCCCCAACAGACCTTTGACTGCCTGGGAAAAATTGTGGCAACTCCCAGGACCCCTAAGCTTATCTCATTCCATTATAGTTTACTACAGTCGTCCACAAACAGGGACAGACCTTGGCAACTTAGAGCTTGGGAGGGAGACCTGTCCAGACCAATTACTGACAAAGACCTACACATGGCTATGACGCTAACCAAGAAGACAGTACACTGTGCGAACACCCTAGAATCGTATATGAAATTATTTCTGAAATGGTATTATACCCCCTCTAGACTTTCACAGATGTTTCCTACAGCATTCCCTCTCTGTTGGAGAGACTGTGAATTAAGAGGTTCAGATATACATATATGGTGGGAAGTTAGAGCCTATGTGGACACAAGTGTCTATCCTCTGTTCTACTCTTGGGCTGAATAGGCCACTTACCCCTGAGATTGCTCTGCTACACATATTCCCGTGAAATATTCTGACCCCTTTGTCTAAACTATTAATCTTTGTTCTCGCGGCCACTAAATTGGCGATAGCGAGAGCTTGGAAACAGACACAGCCCCCAGACATTACAGCTATCACCTCCATAATACAGATATATGCCAAGATGGAACAGGGTTACTACTTTAATATGGATAAAGAAGATCTTTACTGGCAGATTTGGGAACCTTGGTTTCATTACCAAGAAGACTCTAGACAGATGGGTAGACACGATGTGGCTCCCAGACACCCACATCAATCTAATTCTATAACATGGGGGTAACCTGACTTTTGGTGAGGATCCCCCCACCTGTTCTCTCTTGCCTGCAGTCACTGACTCATATCCTCTTCCCTTCCTTTTCTGTTCCCCTCTCCCCCATCCTCTCTTCCCATAATATGCAACCTATTATCCCTACCCCATCCCTTACTCTCCTCTTCTCCTATTTCTTCTGGGACGGTTTGCCCCGCCTGGAGATGCACACTGGAATTGATCTGTCGAGTTACTGAGAGAAGCATGGTAATGGTTTTTCCTAGGCTGACTTGTTGAAATTACTACAATGTTGAGTGAATATCTAAGATTATTGTATTCTACCAATCACTATAATTAGGGTCAGTCAAAATGTAATGTCCTTTTCTATATGTTCTTGTAAACTGAAAAACCCTTGCGTGTGTATGATATAACCTGTGTTTGCTCATGGTGACATTCTCACTATGATTTCAGAAAGACCTATGTATATACAAGAAATTGTTTAACATGTAATTGTCATTAACAAGTTTATTTTCTAATAAAAATTACTTTTGAAAAAAAAAAATATAGCTCTAAGAAAATGAAGGGGTATAAATAATGAAACTTCCAATCATATGTTTGCATTGCGATCCTATGCAAAATATATGCAAATGAGTCCTTTTTCACCAGTACACATGTTTGTGATGAACTTTCTTCCAAAAGATGATGCTGTATCACACAATGTCCAAGAACATTCAACCAATAAAATACGCTGTGTTACAAATTGTCTTTGTATCTGACTGGGGAACCATTACAGTTATTTTATAGTGATTGTTAAAAGTTAACATTCTTGAATTAAAAGCAATTGAATGTTTCCTAAAAGAAAGATTCTTCTACAAGCCAGAGCCTCTTTACTCTTGTGGTGCTGGAAGATGACATCACACCATGCATGGATTCCTTTTGTTTCTGTACAGTCCCTATGGACTTGGCTTAAATAATGCATGAAATGATTAGTGTAAGTTGAGTGTTTGAAGTGTCAACAACTTTGTTCCCAAAGTCTGAGCAAAAACAGAAAAAGTTAGTTTATCATTGAACCATATTTGATTTATTTAGTGGAATGTTGCATAATAGCACCATTGCTGGATTCTATTTTGGAATTGAAGCATTTAAATGTTTTCATAATTATCCTTTAACCTTGCTTCTTTTTCAATGTGCCAGCCTAATTAATAGGAAATAAAATGATTACATTAATTGTTAAAGACATTTTTAATTTTGAAATACAAAATATACTAAATTACATGTATGACATGAAATAATTACATATATATGGCACAAACTTACTGTTCAGAAATATACAATTGCTAAATTAAATCTGAGATGCTTATATTGCTCTAAAAGGAACGAGTAATTAACTGGGCCACATGAAACTCTCCATCAGTCTCTTCCTTTGTGTTATAGCTCATACATGGTCTGGAGGTATGCTTTTGAACATTGTCTAGTTTGACACCTTCACTACTGGGAATTTCAGGGGGGAAAAACTTGCCCAAAACACCAGACAATTTGTAGCATTTTTATTTCATTCCATTTAAACAGAAATAGGGCATTGTTCTATCTATCTATCTATCTATCTATCTATCAAAACTATATATTTTTAAAGTAGACAACCCAAGGTATTGATTTAGGCCAATTTTGTTATATTTCATGCCATCAAAAACTTTTTCACAAGCTTTGGTTTCTCACTAAATTTATTTACAAAGCGCTTGTGCAGTCACAACACAAATGGTTGTAAAAGCTTTTATGGGATCCTTTTTGTTCAGAAATAGCAGACATACATGGCTTTGTCATTGCTTTTTGGTAATTATACGGCTGCCAATTGCAGCTGAAAACCACACTTCTGAAATTCCCAGCAGTGAATGGGTTAAATAGCTAGCTGGCCAGGTTAATAGTATTGTAATGTAGGGACCACCATCACAACTGACACTTCCCACCTCCCTGATCCCTACCTGAACCCTCACAAACAGCTCCCCCCCCCCCCCCAACCCACACTCCTCGCCACCGTCTTAGGAACTGGGAGATAGTCAAATAAATAGTTTATTTTCTACAGTGTAGAGATCCCTCCTCAACCATCACACCTCCCTGATCACTCCCAAAAATCTCTCTAACCCTCCCCCTGCTAACTATTGGCAGCCATCTTAGGCACTGGCAGTTGTCTGTAGTGTAGTGGTCCCCTTAACCTCCCCACATCCCCTCTCCCTTCCCCTCCACCGCTGGGCTGCCCAATCCAACTTCCACATTCCCTCCCACACATCCCACTGGCACCAACAGATGATCGTTACAGTGGCATAGACAGTGTCACTGACTGCAACGGTCTGGCAATCTGGCTTCATGTGGTAACAGAGCACTGATGATGCTCCATTACCATATGAGGGCAGATGCTGAAAGCCCACAAACAGCAAGTCTCTCCTTGGGCTTCCAGCATTAGGGACATAGATCTACTTTATGTGGTACGATGGGATATGTCCTATATGATGTAGATCTACGTCTGTTTTGGCAAAGGGGTTAAACAACGAATTATGGTTTAACTAAGCATAAACCAGATATAAAATGCTGTGGTAGCCATGTTGGTTAAAGGGACAGTCTAGTCAAAATTAAACTTTCACAATTCAGATAGGGCATACAATTTTAAACAACTTTCCAATTCACTTTTATTATCAAATTGGTGTGGACAGTAAACAAAATCGCGATTGAGAGTTTCTATGCAAAACACATCTATGTTTTTTTTTGTTTTGTTTTTTTTTGGCTTTATATCTTTCTAAGAGACCCTAAAGTGAGATTGCACATTCGTGGCAGTGCATACTTTATTGAAATTGTAATCTGGAACAAGCATTCGTGAAAGTGAGTTCAATAATGTATTTCCTGTCGTGAACGAGTTTTGACTTAGCATGCATGGAGACTCATCCCGTGTAGAAAGTTGTTCATAGATGTGCAATCTTATTAAAGGGGCTCTTAGAAAGATACAAAGCAGCAAGGCAGTTCGGTCACAAATTACTGTTTAAAATATGTTAAGATCCTGTATTTATGGGAAAAAAAGATATTATAAGAGTTTTGCATATAAACTTGCAGTTGTCCTCTTGTTTACAGTAGAAAAAACTGTCTATTTGCCTCAGTTTTTACTGAACAAGGCCACGCTAATGCGGGTGTAGGGTATTCACCACACCCAGATGCAGCAGGTGACGGGCAAAGGCCTAATTCTGGATATAAAATGTTTATTTATTTTACATTTTTAATGTTGGCTACTAACCACTTTTAGCAAGAGGAAAGGGCGGATGTGTGAGGAGCAGCATTGTCATTTGTAAAGCTGTTTTGAGAGACAGGAAATAGAGAGGAAAATCTTTTGTAAAATTCTCTCTCTACAAACCGAAATGTGACAGATACTGGCTACCCCGACAGTGTAGCTTTGCCAAAGGGCGCTGCTTCCTCCCTGGAGCCTGCAGCTGTATAGCTGGAAAGTGATTATAGCCAGAGCCCACCCAAATAACCAGACAAGAGCAGTATTTAGGTGAAACAAGAACAGCTTTTATTGTGAAACACACACTGCTTATATACACATTCAGAGCCTTATCTGATCCCAAGATCTCCCGTCATTCACGCCCCTCCAGACAGTCTGGCGCCTCCATAGCAGCCATAGTCCCATAGAGTCCCAGTGATCAAGAGGTGGTGGTTTTGTGGTGATCTCAGGGGAGCGGCGCCACTTCCAGGGTGTCATTGGAAACGGTCCCCAGATACCACAGTTCAAAAAGAGGCATGATCCGTTACTGGGGACCAGAGTTACATCCTGGGAAAGAGTCTAGTTCTGGGGCAAGGGGCCACTGGAGCGACCTGGAGTAAATGTTAGCAGGTGTCCGGGGTGATGCGGCTGACCGGCAGTTCCAGGAGCCCTGCCAGCCGTAGAGGGGTTAGGCGGGTATCCAGTGCGGCCGGCCGGCAGTTCTAGGAGCCCTGCCAGTCAAGAGGGGTTTTCTTGGTCAGGGCTCAGCTCCTTTGTGAGGAGGTACAAACAACAAAATAATAGACAGCAAGAGTCTGGAAGATCCCGTAAGCCATGAAAGGGCCAAATCTGAAGTAAAAAGGAGTTAGCCAGGTGGTAGGGGGGTGGGGCTAACCTTGGCTGTCTGGTATCCGTGACACTAACATTTAATTAATGAGAAATAAAGAATCGAAATCGTGTCTGTGGTATGAGAACCATGTAAGGCTGCATTTGACTACTTGCTAATGGTTCTTGTATTTATGTACCTGATGTATTTTATATACATCAGTAATTTGGATTTTCTGTGAAGGTTCTTATTTTATTTACACGTGTTGACATGTTTATAGCCGTATTTTACTTAAAATATGGTTATCAAATAATCCTAAGCTTTATATAGCAAAGGAGAATATCCAGGATATGGAAAGTCAAAATTAAGATAGATATTCCCTTTATATTACCCCATTCCCCAGCTATGCATAACCAACACTGTTATATTAATACACTTTTCACCTCTGTGATTACCTTGTATCTAAGCCTCCACAGATTGCCCACTTATCTCAGTGCTATTTACAGACTTGCATTTTAGCTAATTAGTGCTAACTCATGAATAACTCCATGGGATTGAGCACAATGTTATCAATATATCATACATGAACTAGCACTATCTTGCTATAAAAATGCCCTGAGATAAAGGCAGCCTGCAGGGCCATAGAAACTGGCAGACATTTAGAGGTTTAAGGGGACACTGAACCCAAATCTTTTCATTCATGATTCAGATAGAGCATGCAATTTTAAGCAACTTTCTAATTTACTCCTATTATCAATTTAATCTTTATTTGAAAAAGAAGGCATCTAAGCTTTTTTATTGGTTCAGTACTCCGGACAGCACTTTTTTATTGGTGGATGCATTTGTCCACCAATCAGCAAGAACAACCCAGGTTGTTTTTTGCCAAAAATGGGCCGGCATCTTACATTCTTGCTTTTCAAATAATGATACCAAGAGAATGAAGAAAATTTGATAATAGGAGTAAATTAGAAAGTTGATTAAAATTTCATGCTCTATCTGAATCACGAAAAATTATTTTGGGTTCAGTGTCCCTTAAAAGGTTATAAAGTATTTTAATATAACAATGTTGGTTGTGCAAAGCTGGGGAATGGGTACTAGAGGTGTTGTCTATTTTTTTAAACAATAAAAAAATTGTAAGTAGATTGTCCTTTTAAGTCTTTATGATTCAGAAAGAACATACAATAAAAAACTAAAACTTTCCACTTATTTCCATTATCAAATTGTCAAGTCTTTTTATGTGTGCACTTTTTTTCAGACAGCAGCTCCTACTAAGCATGTGCAAGAGTTCACAGTATATACGTATATGAGTCTGTTATTGGCTTATAGCTGTCACATGATACAGGGGACAGTGAAATGAAAGGAAACTTAAAAATGAGTCAGAAAAAAAATCTACTAATTTGAATTTATTGCATTGTCTTTTTATTATGCATTTGTTGATAATGCAATTATACTTTATTTAATAATCCTTTAAATATGCAGCAGGATGTAGCCATTGGTTATATATAAATGTCCGTTCTTTCAACTTACTTATATCTTACCCCCAACTATTAAATGTATTCATATTTAATAGAGATGTGCAAGGGGAACATTTTCAATTCATGGTCACATTCATTTCAAACAAATTTCTTTGTTTTGAGCACATCCCTAATAACCTCTAATAATTAACATTAAACTTATTGTGTATACAATTTAGATAATAGAGTATATTTAAGAAGCAGCGGTCTTAAGACTGCTGCTCCATAACTCGTCCGCCACCTCCGTATGGAGCTTGATGCCCCGTGTTTCTGGCGAGCCTGCAGACTCACGAGAAACAGCAGTTATGAAGCAACGGTCACAGAGACCCCTGCTCCATAACCTGTCCGCCTGCTCTGAGCAGGCTGACAAACATCGCCGGAAATCAACCCAATCGAGTACGATCGGGTTGATTAACACCTCCCTGCTGACGTCCCATTGGCCGCGAGTCTGCAGGGGGCGGCGTTGCACCAGCAGCTCTTGTGAGCGGCTGGTGCAATGCTGAATACAGCAAGCGTATTGCTCGCCGTATTCAGCAAGGTCTGTCGGACCTGATCCGCACTGTCGGATCAGGTCCGACAGACCTTGATAAATAGAGGCCAACATGTTTAATGGGAAATCTATTGCTCATAATAACCAGAGCTGTATCCAGCTCCGCTTTCTGGCTAACATTTAGGCAGTAGGCTCTCCATAAATTGCTTGAGCGAAATTTCTTCAAGCAAACTACTTCTTTATAAACCACAAATACAATAAAGTTTTAGAAATTTAAAGGGACACTCAAGTCAAAATTAAACTTTTATGATTCAGATAAAAGCCTCTAGTTATTAAGGTCTGTCGGACCTGATCCGACAGTGCGGATCAGGTCCGACAGACCTCGCTGAATACGGCGAGCAATACGCTCGCCGTATTCAGCATTGCACCAGCAGCTCACAAGAGCTGCTGGTGCAACGCCGCCCCCTGCAGACTCGTGGCCAATAGGCCGCCAGCATGGGGGGTGTCAATCAACCCGATCGTACTCGATCGGGTTGATTTCCGGCGATGTCTGTCCGCCTGCTCAGAGCAGGCGGACAGGTTATGGAGCAGCGGTCTTTGTGACCGCTGCTTCATAACTGCTGTTTCTGGCGAGTCTGAAGATTCGCCAGAAACAGGGGCCATCAATCTCCATCCGGAACTTGATAACTAGAGGCCAGAGAATGCAATTTTAAACAACTTTCCAATTTACTTTCATTAACACAATGTGCACAGTCTTTTTATATTTACACTTTTTGAGAATTCACAGAACATACGTATATGCATTTGTGATTGGCTGAGTGGAAAAGACATAGCTTTAAAATTTGTCAGAAAAAAATTCTAATCATTTGAAGTTCATACTAAGTGCTATTGCTTCAAAGTGACATAGGTATGTACATTTCACTGCAGTTCTTGTAGCTTTCTCCTTGAGAACTGGACTGAAAACCTAAAGTTAGAAACTCCACATTTCTCGTGGGTATGATACTTTCCCCTTACTGTTACCAACCAAAAAAAGGAAAAAACAAAACAAAAAAAAAAAACGTAGAAAGCACATAATAACAGGGGTCAAGTCGGTCGGGAATGCATAGGAACGGAATTCCTGCACTATTTCTTCAAAAAGAACTAAGTTCCCTCTGGACAGGGAACAGAAACACTTCAATAAACACTGCTGCTGCTGGTGGTAGGAGTTAGACCACAGTCTGCCTAAAGGGATAGTGAGATCCTCTAGTAATGGGCAGTAACACTTCCTACAATACACTAAATGTAAGACTGTCAGCGGTCCTGCTATGTTATCACCCCTGTTATTGATATTATCTTTATTATCTTTTATTACACATGGTGCTAACATTTCTGTGTGGCTTGCGCTGGGGTTTTTTTAACTCCCCTCAGCAAAAATAGAACTATTGCACCTTAAGTGGGTGAGACTCTGTGACAGAGGAGGATTCTCAGGCCCAAAGGCAACTATTCAACCCTTCATTGGATTTAATTTGCTTTCATTAACCAAAGTCTATAGATTATATACATTATATACATATAATTACAGTGTGTGTGCAAGTGTGAGTTTGTATATAAAACAATATTAATTGTGAGGAAGGGTGGAAGTATTCATGAGTTCCCATACTTTTTTTGTAGGACTGCATAATAACATCATTTTGGCTATTTCTACTAGGTGTAAAGAGAGAGAATGACCTTTACAACTAGAATAACAAAAAATTCAAACATGTTTAAAACAAGAATATTTCATATAAAATCACATAAATACTTAAAGGGACAGAAAACACTAACTTGTTTTCTTTCATAATTCAAACAAAGCATACAATTTACTTTAAGTATCTAATTGGCTTGTTCTCTTGTTAATCTTTGTTAAAAAATCATATCTAGGTAGGCTCAGGATCTGGGAGCTAGCTGATGATTAGTCTCAGTAGTGTATTGCTGCTCCTTCAATTAAGAATACCAAGGGAATGAAGTTAAATGTATAACCAAAATAAATTAGAAAGTTGTTTATAAATGTATGCTCTATCTGAGTCTGAGGGATCAGAGACCACGCACATTCAGATATGGTTTTCGGCATTGCCCTTTACGCAGCGAGATTTGACCGGATTCCTTGAATCTTGCAATTATATTGTGCACTGTAGAAGGTGAAATGCACAAAATCCTACTGATTTGTCTTTGGGGAATGTTGTTTTCAAAGTGTTGGATTATTCGATGATGCATCTGTTGGCAGATTGGCGAGTCTCGACCCATCCTTGGTCGTGAAGGACTAGGCCTTTTTTGGAGGCTCCTTATATACTAATATTACACAATTGCCTCACCTGTCACCTTTTTATTCCAACTTGTCACATCGCTATTAGTTCTAAATTGCCCCTTGCCCATATTTTTTGGAACGTGTTGCAGTCATCAGATTTGAAATGAGTTTATATTTTCAAAAATACATTGAAATTCACAAAGTAAAACATCAAATAATGCGTTAATAATGAGTTTTCAATATAGTACAGGGTGAATTGAATTTTCAAATGACTCTTTTTGTTTGTTTTTTGCATTTTCCATACTGTCCCAACTTTTCTGGAATTGGGGTTGTATTTCTATTATCCATTTTGCTTCATTGTCTTGGTATTGTTTATTGAAAGAGCAGCAATGTACTACTGGGAGCTAGCGGAACACTTTAGCAAGCCAATGATACAAGGTATATATGTGCAGCCACCAATCAGCAGCTTTCAACAAACGATACCAAGAGAACTATATATTTTAAATTCTGTTGAGTGGATAACATTTAACGGTGGCATGCCCAAAACAAGTCTTGAACACTATTTAAAGTTAAAGGGACACTGAACCCAATTTTTTTCTATTGTGATTCAGATAGAGCATGCAATTTTAAGCAACTTTCTAATTTACTCCTATTATCAAATTATTTTCATTCTCTTGGTATCTTTATTTGAAATGCAAGATGTAAGTTTAGATGCCGGCCCATTTTTGGTGAACACACTGTGTTGTTCTTGCTGATTGGTGGATAAATTCACCTACCAATAAACAAGTGCTTTCCATGGATCTGAACCAAAAAAAATTGCTTAAATGCCTTCTTTTTCAAATAAAGAAAGCAAGAGAATGAAGAAAAATTGATAATAGGAGTAAATTAGAAAGTTGTTTAAAATTACATGCTCTATCTGAATCACAAAAGAAAAAAATTGAGTTCAGTGTCCCTTTGAAAGTTACTAATCAATGTTTTCTGAGATTCGGTTTTTCATCAAAGCAATCAGTGAACTTTTTGGAGTGAAAACAGGTGGGTGAACATCTTCCTAATTTGAACAAGAGGCTACGGAGAAAAAAAAATTCTTGAAAAATAAATATAATTTTTGACCAGGCTGAAACATTATTTCAAAAGTAAGGATTGTGAGGATAGAAAAACAATTACCCATAGCCTTTACATTAAAAAAGAACAATTCTAACATATTCATACTCTTAAAGGGATATGAAACCCAAACATTTTCTTTAATTATTCAGTTAGTGGATTCAATTTTAAGAAACTTTCCGATTTACTTCTAATACAAATTTTACTTCATTCACTTGTTATCCTTTATTGAAGAAGCAGCAATGCATTACTAGGAGCTAGCTGAACACATCTGGTGAGCCAATGACAAGAGGCATATATGTGCAGCCACCAATCAGCAGCTAGCTCCCAGTAGTGCATTGCTGTTTCTGAGCCTACATAGGTATGCTTTTCAACTAAAGATACCAACGGAGCAAAGCCAATTAGATAATAGACGTAAAAGTCAAACTTGTTTAAAATGGCATGCTCTATCTGAATCATGAAAAAAAAGATTGGGGTTTATTGTCCCTTTAACTTCTTCCTTATGGTTCAGGGTTTGAATCATTGCCCAAAAGGAGTTAAAAGAACTGGGAAATTTAAATATTTTGTCGAGAAAGTTGAGAAAATTGAATGGTTAGCTATGCCCAAATGCATTCTTTAATTGCGAACTAATTGGTGAAACAAGAACAATTAAATTAATGTGAGACAAAAGTTTGAAAGGTAGAAAAAAAAAAACAATTAGATAAAATTGGAATTGTCTCAAAAAACAAAACCTAAAGCAGGTTGAGAGTATTAGAGCTAAAAAACACAATCAAAAAGCGCCCCATAAACAGTACTTCGAAAAGCGACAAAAAAGAATAGTGGTTAACAGCAGAACCAAAGGATTAGAGTTGCTGCCTCATATATGTCATGGCATTGGAGACCGGGTGGTAGCTATAATAGGAAAAAAAGGGAAAAAGAGGCGCAACTCCTCTAAGCGTAGTAAATTAAATTACACAAGTAATTTATTAAAAGTCACAATTAAAAACTCACAGATTTCAACCTCAAACAAGTATGAGGTATGATATAGGCATCAGCTTAACACACAAAGATATGCTGGCTAAGTGAAACAGCTGATGGCGGTAGCGTAAAGACGGTGGGCGTGGCCTTAAGCATTTCATAGGGAATCTCTCTACTTCGTCAGAGGCTGACCACTTCATATCGATACCGTCTTTTATAGGGCCACTGGGACCTCCCTTGGAAATAGAATTCCATTATTGTAAAGAAGGAAAAAAAGATCACAGGACCTGGCAGCTGGGGTTAAGGTGCATAAACCAATCTATGAGACCTTTTGATCAGTATTGCTGCCCTAATGAAAACTAGTTAATCCTCAACACAGATTGATCAAACAATAACATTCATTATAAAACCTTAATTACTAAAATATGTATATATATATATATATATATATATATATATATATATATATATACTAGCACAAAAAGAGAAATGGTTATAGTACATAAGCTAGCATGCATCATACAGAGATCACAACATAAAACGTAACATTTCAGAGCACAATAGTAACGTAAATGTTTAAAAACAGGGGTATATACAAACATATCTGCATATCCCTCTCCTATATATGCTGATATGATTTATTAACCTATTCAGTACTAAATAGATGCATATATGTATATACATACAAAATACCACATGGAATAGATGAAGCCATAAAATCATTAAAATACGAAATACAAAATTTGTGTGTGCACCAACCTCCACGCATATGTATATACTCAACTGTACGTGTGTATTTATACACAAATATGCGTGATGTGAGCAAAAAAGGGGGAGAGAGGAGGTGGAAGTACCAATCACAACACTAATATTATCATCTTTAATCCTCACTATTAAATGAAACAATTAACCCTATCCAAACCAATTAAGCAAACTAATGTGAAGACATATGTGGGCTAGTTAGTAAAGAGCAAGAGAAAATTTATTTTAATTCTCACTCCTAAATAAAGATAATTCATACAATCACTAAAATCTAATCTTCAATAAGAAATGCAGCTAAATCTATCTCCCTGTTCATACCTCTTGGTTCGAGGGATCCAAGGGTCCTAATCCAATAAGTATAACTAAGTCTTAAAGCTAGGAGTCTATTGCCCCCTCTCACATCTAATTTAACTCGTTCTATTGCTTTAACTTTGAGAGTACTGGGATCCTTGTTACGGAATTCGGTAAAATGAGCCGAAACCCCATGGGACAATACACCTTTGTCTATCTTAACCAGGTGTTCCCTGAAACGGGTCTTTAGGCTTCTCTTTGTCTTTCCAATATATATTTTCCCACAGGAACAAGAGAGATGATACACTACATGTGTGCTTTTACAATTTATGGATTCCTTTATGGGAAATATTTTATTGTCTCTTAAAGATTTAAAATCAGAATTATCTTTATCTATGTGTGTGCAACTAAGACAATTTTTCCTACCACATCTAAAAAAAACAGTAGACTTATTTTGTAACCAATTCTTTTGTTTTGCACTCTCTCTCTCTCAATCTACTTGGGGCCAAGATATTTTTCAAATTTTGATTTTTCCTGAACACTGCCTATGGTCTTTCTGATAGAACTTCTTTAAGGATAGGATCCTGTAAAAGAATCGGCCAATGCTTTCTAAAAGTATTCTATATTGGTCTTGAAGCTCTATTAAATTTAGTTATAAATAGAGGTTGGTTATTGGACATTTGATTCTTACATTTATTCTGTTTAGAATTGAGTAGTGTCATTCTGTCTACATTTTTTGCTCTGGTTTATGCATTTTGAATTAGTATTGGTTCATAGCCTTTACTCAAAAACCTTTTCTTCAATATCTCAGATTCTTTTTCATAAGTGACTACATCTGTGCAGTTCCTTCTAACCCTTTGGAACTTTCCAAAAGTGATGTTCCGAATCCATTTATGATGGTGTCCGCTCTTAGTGTGTAAATAGGCATTAGTATCTGTTGTCTTTCTAAAAAGGCTGGTAATGATTTGGTCCACTCTATGAGTTAACTATAAATCTAAGAAAGTGATTTGGTCAGCATGATAGGACTCAGTAAAATTTAAATTGAGGAGGTTTTTTCGATTTACATATGTGACAAGATTTTTTATTTCATCCAATGTTCCTTTCCAGATGATAAGGATGTCATCTATAAATCGAGACCACCTCACAATTTTATCTGAGAAAGGATTATCTGCAAAAATATATAGATCCTCCCACCACCCCATATATAAATTTGTGAAATTGGGGTCAAATTTTGTCCCCATCGCAGTACCGTTGTTTGGAGGAAAAATTCTCCTTCGAATAAGAAGTAATTTTTCTTTAGAATAAAATCAATACTTCTTAAAATAAATGCTTGTTGCGAAATATCAATATAGCCAGTTCTTCTAAAATAATATTTAATTGCAGTTAGGCCTAAATCATGAGGTATACACGTATACAGTGAGGATACATATAATGTTACCCACATATATTCATCTCTCCACATACATTTGGAAAGTTGGTTAATGATATCAGTAGAATCTCTAATGTATGATCGGAGGCACGGCACCATAGGTTTAAGTATGGTGTCGGCATATTGGGAAAGTTTGGTGGTAAGGGACCCGATCCCGGACACAATTGGGCATCTGGGGGGGGTTTCTAACTTTTTATGTATTTTAGCAAGGTGGTAGAAAACCGCAATCCTCGGCTCCACCACCTTCAAAAATGCAAACTCTGATTTATCTATAATTCCCTGTTCTTTTGCTGCACAAATTAAGCAATCATATTGTTCTATAAAGGCTTTTGTGGGGTTTGTTTTAAGCTTAATATATGTACTAGTATCTCCCAATAATAGATAAGCTTCTTTGAGGTAATCAGCTCTATCTTGTAGGACTACCCCCTCCCTTATCAGCTCAGCGAATTACTAGATTATTATCATTCTGTAAACTTATCAGAGCTTTTTTTTCATTAGAACTGAGATTATATGAACTGTCGCTTTTTTTGTTTTTACAAATGTTCTCCAAATCCTGTAGTACTAACATATTGAAAACAGGTATAAAATTACCTTGTGCTTGCAGGGGAAAATAAGTTGAATTAGATTTTAGACCTGTATGATTGATTCTCAGGTCTGTTGCTTCTAATTCAAGTTCTTCCAAAATGCCCACAATATTTTGAGTGTTTTCAAAAATATGGGCTCCCTCATTCTCTCTCTTGAGTGTAAATAGTGAATCAAGTGTTAAAGAATCATCACATATTTGTGGTGATGAATCCTAAACATCCATTCCCAAATTCGACTTCTCTTTACTGGCATTAAATCTCTTTAGGGTAAGTTTTCTGGAAAATTTCTTGAGGTCTATAAATAATTCAAAATCCTTCGGGTTGTTAGTGGGTGCAATGGAAAGGCCCTTCTCAAGGACACCTTCCTCAGTTTTACTCAAAATTCTTGTACTTATATTAAATATTTTTTGGCCATGTTCTTTTGTTATTGCCATTCTCTCCCTTTTCTCCTTTTTGAGTTTGAGTCCCACTCCTCCTCTACATCCTCTTCTCTTTCTCCTCTTTTGGGATTTCTCCCCATAGGGGAGTTGCACACCCCTAAAAAAGAATCCTGATTTCGTTCCCTACTAGGTTTAAAATAATTGCCAGCATTTTTATGTTGGTTTTTATTCATATTATGCCAGTTAGGAATTTTCGGTCTAGCACCCATATTATCATATGAGACCCCTTTGCTCTTATTTTTATTAGGATGTTGATATATTCTCATATGATAGGTGTCCTGTTCACTTTGTCTGCTATCATTCTCAGTATATATATAATCTCTATTCAAATCTCTCCTAACTCCCATTTTGTATTGTGGGGTACCAATATTCTTTATGTTGTGGCTGTTTGGGTAATTATCTTTATTCTTATTTTTATTGGAATTATTGTTATATCCTCCACGGGAATTATTTGTATATGTGTTGCCATATGTATCATTCTCCTTACCATATGTATTAAAGATTCCCCTTTTATCTTGCTTATTGGACTTTATCTGATTAGTCTTAGCTCCCTTCTTCTTATTAAAGGGACACTGAACCCAAATTTTTTCTTTTGTGATTCAGATAGAGCATGCAATTTTAAACAACTTTCTAATTTACTCCTATTATCAATTTTCCTTTGTTCTCTTGCTTTCTTTATTTGAAAAATAAGGCATCTAAGCTATTTTTTTGGTTCAGATCCATGGAAAGCACTTGTTTATTGGTAGGTGAATTTACCCACCAATCAGCAAGAACCACACAGTGTGTTCACCAAAAATGGGCCGGCATCTAAACTTGCATTCTTGCATTTCAAATAAAGATACCAAGAGAATGAAAATAATTTGATAATAGGAGTAAATTAGAAAGTTGCTTAAAATTGCATGCTCTATCTGAATCACAATAGAAAAAATTTGGGTTCAGTGTCCCTTTAAGGTTAAATCTGGGTTGACCATTAATATGGACGTTTTTCAAACTATCTTCCATTTCTACTGTTGCGCTAGTACTGGAAATTTGAATAGTCTTCACAGTAGGTGTGTTAGTAAATGAAAACGCATTATTCATTTTTTTCTTTTTGATTTTGATAACCTCTGCCTCAAAAGCTGCTTTTGATTGTCTATTTCTCTCATCTAGTTCCCTATAATGTTTGCTAGCTCTGCATTTCTCTAGCTCATCCTAAATTTCCTTTATTTGTTCTGTTAGTGTTTTTACTTTTTTATCCCTATATTTAATTGCAATATTTATTAGTTTAGTGGAACACTCACCTAATGCTACATCCCACTCAGTGTGTAGTTCCACCTCCTATAATTCAAAAATACAAGTTTTTGACATTTTAAGCCCGTTTGGTACAAGATTATTTTCTTTATAGCTCTCCAGGGCAATCATATCGTACCAGTGTCTCACTTGCATTTTTGAAAGTTTCTCTAATTTTTTTGAATAATAGTTCTGGATTGGTAGATTCATTAGAATCACTGGTAAAGTTAGTGGATAAAATTCTACTTCTATTTGTGACACTGAAATACTTGCCATATTTAGTAGTCATGATAAACAGATAAAATATGAATGTTTGTGTCTATATTTTAAAAAAAGACAACTTTTTAGATCTTAAATAAAGAAATGTATTTTTCCTAATATATATATATATATATATATATATATATATATATATATATATATATATATATATATATCAGTTAATAGTGGGGTGGATTCTATAACGCTTTCTGGGCTTGTGAGATTTTATGAGAAATTTAACCAATACTATGAATCCCCTGTTCTAATTCTATAAAGGTAGTTTTTACCTTGAGAACAGTTTGTTATGCAAAAGGGTGTTCACTTCTTTAAAGTATGGGAAGGCGATGCATACTACAAAAGGACTCACAAAAAATTGTCTAATAAAAAACTTTCTGCAACAATCGTATTTTATGAAAAAATTCAATTTTTTTTTAAATTGTGCAGGGACAAAATGATTTAAGGTGCATGGTAGAAATTGTAATAAAACTACACTGCACAAGCAAAATATGGTATGATACTCACAAAATTCAAAGCGTAAAATATTCCTTATTATAAAACAAGTTTCCACCACCTCTGCTAGTGGGCTGAATAGGGGTGTTTTATGGGTGTAGCTGAAATTTCTCCTCCAGGTCTGGTGTATTCTATAAACATTTTACCCCTGCAGATTTCACAGTTTTTTCTTGCAAACAAAAGATGGTGAGATTGTGCACCCCCTGCTAACTTCCCTCTCCCCAGCAAAGTTTCCCTTTCAAGCAAGCTCCATTACTCTGTATCAGAGACATCTTGCCACTTGCAGAGACAGACCCTTTTTTTTACAGATTTCCCTGTCAGGAAATCCCGTTTGACTAGGGTTGCCACCTCAGCCATGTTTTCCTGGACACTTATGAGTTACACATGCTGCAGGGTGTGCAGGGAGGATCATGTATTGTGTTTCTGGACAGCACTATTCATATTCCTCCCTGCATACCCTGCAGCATGTGTAACTTATAAGTGTTCTGTATTTTAAGGGACAGGTGGCAAACCTACGTTTGACCCACCAACGTTTTTAGAATCAGGCTCTAGGTTATTTTTGCATCAGAATTACTGGAATAATGTCACTACTCTAGTCCAAATGCTATCTCTCTCTCTCTCTCTCTCTCTCTATATATATATATATATATATATATATATATATATATATATATATATATATATATATATATATATATATATATATAAATATATTTATACATATATATAGAAAAATAGTATGACAAAATGATTGTTTAAGTTCCTGAATATGTTTTTGATGGCAATAAATAAACCTCTCCACTGGCTCTTGGTAGAGAAAATCTAGTGTAGTGGTCTGACCCAAATGGTTTTCTCTTAAAGAGTTAATACACTCACCAAAATATTACATGTCTCCTCTGGTGTAATTTATTTTAAGGCAAATAAATAACCTTTGATCAATGAAAAGACTAGCCAACATTAGTGATAGTATAGTTGTTTTTGGAGATATAAAATTGATTTACTAACCAGATATTAGCTAATATAGCAATTGCCAACATATGAGGAAAAATCAAGCTGGGATGGAACTATTGCGTCCTGTAGAAAGAATGCAGTGTTTTCATTTTCTGTTATTAGTTTACTTTCCTGCTGTGCAAAAACAGATGCTCACCTGTCATTTTACTAAAACATCTGTTTATTATGGAACTGCAATTCTCTTTAAATGCCTATTTTACTAACGTCCCAATAATTATCGGCTGAAATCCATTTTACGAGATCTGCTTTAAATGAGCTTATTCAGCAATTCTAGAGAGAAATCATTCAAACATTTTAACAAACCATCATCATAGTAAATATTTTAAAGTCACAGCCTATCAAAGTAAATTTACAGATTTTAGTTTTAGGGTTATTTTATGTACATAAAAATAATGAAGTTAAAGCTAATATATATTTTACCCACCAATCCTTATTAGCTAAAAGGTTATTGGTGGGAGCTGTTGTATAAAGTTTTGTTGAATACATAGGGGGATATTATTATTATTATCGGTTATTTGTAGAGCGCCAACAGATTCCGCAGCGCTAGTTATTTATCAAAGCATCAATCTCGGTGCATACGCTGGCGCGGATCCACATACGATGCCCTTATTTATAAAAAAAAACGTCAAAAACACGAGCGTCAAGTACAGCGCAATGAGCATTGGACTGTTGTTAACTAACTGTCATCGATGTTGCGGTTATTCTGTTTTTCCCAACTTTATTTATACCATTTTATTATTGTCCATGAACAAGCACATTTCTCTAAAGCTAATCTTTTATTTTTCATCTGTTAATGTCCAAGAAATAGCTAGAGTTATACCTCAACAAACAATATCTCATAGAAAGTTATTTTTATATTTATTTGTTATACAAAAAAAATCTGTTATATGATACTTTCACATAAATTAATGTGTATTTGTATTTCTAGAAGTCATGATATGCTTTTATCTCATGTTTTATTTTTTTTATAAATGATTATTAATTCTAGAATTTGTACATATATCTTTGTATATATATATATATATATATATATATATATATATATATATATATATATATATATATATAAAACAACAATTACAATTATGAGGAGGCGAAAAGTGAGTTTAAAATCCTCCACTAAATACAAAATGTAGAGAAAATAACTCATTGTGTAAACTATTTACAAATCAAGACAAGTCAGAAGACTTACTTTTCCCACAGAAACTCTCTGAATACATTGTTTCCAATGCAGCAAAGGATTCTGGGTAAGATATGCAAATGAGGTTCACAATGACTCACTTTTTTACTTTTAGCCTGCTTTTTAAGGCAGACTTCCCTTTACGCCATAGCATTGCCGCAATACACAGCTTTTAAGCTTAGCTAGGGTTAGTACAGTGATTCAAACCAATCCAAGGACAGCTGTTTCATGGTTTTTGCCACTCATAAGCTAGGAGTAGGTTGAATCATTGCTTGGTAAAGTTCATTTCTGGGCCAAATACAACAACAATTAAAATTATAGTGTGTGGGTTGAGTTTGCATCATAATTGGTACGAAAAGTGTTGCGTCAAATTTGGTGCGAAGTGGAGAGTGGGACTTGTATTACATGGCTTAAACATGGTGCAAATAGATTTGTCCAAAAAAATAAAAAGGAAGTTAGCTATATTATGTTGTGAATTTATTTCAGTTTTATCTCTATATCTATTAGTGCAACAAGTTTGGGGCAAAACTTTGCAACAAATTTGGAGAAATAATATTGTCCCCTTGCTTTGTAATGAGAGACAAAGGCCTCTATTTATCAAAGTCTGGCGGACCTGATCCGACAGTGCGGATCAGGTCCGCCAGACCTCGCTGAATACGGATAGCAATACGCTCTCCGTATTCAGCATTGCACCAGCAGCTCACAAGAGCTGCTGGTGCAACGCCGCCCCTTGCAGAATCGTGGCCAATCGGCCGCCAGCAGGGGGTGTCAATCAACCCGATCGTACTCGATCGGGTTGAATTGCGGCAATGTCTGTCCGCCTGCTCAGAGCAGGTGGACAGGTTATGGAGCAGCTTCGGAGCTTGATAGATAGGCCCCATTGTTGTAACATAATCCATAAGTAGTAATGTATTTTTCCTTTTTATCCCTATATCTACTAGTGCACCAAATGTGGAGCAATAATATTGATTTAGAAATGGTATACAATTTTAGTAAAGTTTCTAATTTACTTTTATTATTTAATATACTTAATTCTCTTGCAGCATCGAACATAAGCTTTCTGTGTTTTCAGACTCCCATTGATTTCTATGGCATCTGCGGCCTCAAGGGTGATGGATTTAAAACTAGGTACGCTGCGTCGGAATAGACGCGAGCGTACCTGTTAAATGTTTGATCAATTGGGAAAAGGGTCAAATAGAGTCGAATGTGAATTCGAAACATCTGTAATGACGCAAGCATCGATCTGCGTCGGATTGAGATTGCGGGAGCGTATATTTTGTCACACATTTCAACATTTGACAATCTTGACGCTTTGTTAACTACGGCGGATCAATTTTGCGTCAAATACGGCGCGGGATTCCAGCGTATTATCAGTTGACGCTTTGATAGATATCCCCCATAGTCTACTGATTTACTACAAATTCACAAAATTCATATTAAAAACTCTCTGAGCCTGATATCAAAACTTCCCCGCTCAGACAAAATGATCTAAAAAGTGTCATCGGTACGGCAAGGTCATGCCGGGTGCAAGTGCTTAGATCGGAACAAAGTTTAGATTTAAACCATTTTCTGTACAAATCACGTGATCGTCGATGAGATCACTTGATCTCAATAGAAACACAATAGGACCAGCACACATGGTAATGGTGGAGTTCTTAGACACTATGATACTCAAGCAGAATGGTTCCCTCACTACAGACGTATTTGTGAAATCCACAGATCGTAACACTTTGCTACACCGTAAAAGATTTTATCCCTCTAAAGTTTTTGACAGTGTCCCAAAATCGCAACTCATTATGGTTGGTAGGATAGTTTCAGATCCCATGATGAGGCAGGTCAGATCGGCCGAAATGAAGAGTAAATTCACCAAGAGAGGCTATGACAGTCAGATGCTAGACAATGTGGAAAAATCCATAAAGGACCCACCTAAGAGGTATACAATCCCTGTATCTAAAATAATTAACTTTGCTACTTTATAGAATGTCATGAGCCAAAAAGTTTTTAACATAATCAAGAAAAATTGGCCTTTACTAAAGGAAGCCTGCCCTGAAATAGAAGAATTTCAAACTATCCCTAGAGCAGCTTATCGCAGAGGTAATACCATAGGCAGAAGATTGGTAAGGGTCATGCCCTGTCTAGGCCCCAAAAATAAGTCTAGACAGAAATTATTTGGCATTCCTAAGAATGGCACTTTTCCCTGTTTGGGATGTGCCCAATGTAGCAGTGTGATCAAAGGGGGTGTTATCTCACACCCATATACTGGTGGGAAATTTGTGGTAAAGGGGTATTATACATGTAACTCAACCCATGTGGTCTATGTGTTAAAGTGTCCATGTGGGCTGTTATATGTAGGTGAGACGACCCATAAGGTCAAAGACAGCATATGTCAGCATAAGACCACCATTAGAAATGAGAAAACAGCTCACCTCCCTGTCCCTGCGCATTTTTTAGAAAAAGGCCACCAAGTCAGTCAACTTAGGTTTATGGTGATAGATCAAGCCCCTAGACGCACCAGAGGTGGTGATAGGGCCAAAGATCTGCTCTATAGGGAAGCTAGGTGGATTTGGAAATTAGACACCATGCACCCTAAGGGTCTTAACAGGGAATTTGACCTGCTTCCTTTTATTTGATTTTCATGTCAGGCCTTAGTTATCTATGTAGTGCTATCAATCAATTATGAAGTAAGCATAGACATGCAACTAACATACACTTGGAATTTGTTTTCCTTAGTATACATAGCAACTTGCTGCACTTGTTTTTAATTTGGTGCCATTTTTTCACATAGGGAGTGTAGGGGTTAAATATGTTTGGCAATTATGTATATGAGGTCTTGTGTGATCCCATTTTTTCTCTAACCCCTCCCATGGCTATGTGATTGGTTACCTTGGTTCAAAGTACTTATAAATATTAAATGTGGTTTATTGTTTGTTAGCTTGATAAAGGGGCAGGTGCCCCGAAACGTTGCTCAATAAAGGTGCTGTTGCCTTATTCTGTGTGCCACCTGTGTGCTCTATTTGATCACTTGATTTCAAGGCTGCTTGACACGCTCCCCCCCCCCCCAGTTTGATTCTTGCGTCAAAGGAGGCGGCTGCAGGATACCATATAAGGAAGGACATTCCATGCCGTCCTAATGGCATTAAAGCGCAGTGCTGTAAGGATGGCATGCATTGTCCTAATGGCATGAAGGGGTTTAAAAAAAATTAGAAACAGAAATTTTAACTTGAGAAATGCTTATGTTGCTATGAAGTGTTCTTTATGTGCAACAGAGACTCTTACATTACAATAAAAGGTCTAAAAAAATCCCATACATTTTGTGTGATTTCTCTTCATGCCAGTGATGTTGTGAATATCAGACCCTCTATGTTTAGTGTGGTTCTAGGGAGCTGATTTATTACATTTCATAAAGTGACAACATAATTTGATTAATTAGTACCAAAGGAACACATATTATTAAAGACATTATTCTCACTGGGGAGTTATTTAAATAAGTAAAGGCCTAATGGTGCTGCTTGTGGCCTGTGAACTTATCTTTATCGACCCCCTCCATCAGTAGGCCCCCAAAGAGTGGAAGAATTTGGGGACAAGCTAGTGAGAGCTGTACGGGAGGGTGTAGGGCACAGCTGGCATCTCATTCTTATAAAAATAAGGAGTTTTGCTGGAACAATTACAGGCTGAAATCACTAGGCCACTCAAGCAAGTGGTTAGTGTCTCTCTACTTCCTCCCTCTTTCTTTACCTCTCCTCCTTCTCTCTCTCTCAACTATCCCTCCCATTTATCTCTCCCCTCTCTTTCTTATCTGCCTCTGCCCTCTCTCACCCATGTCTCCACTACCTTTCCTCCTATCTTTCTCACATCTCTCTCTTTTCTGTTCTCTCCCCACCCTCTCTTCTGCCCTCTTCTGCCCTCTTCTGCCCTCTCCCCATTCCATTTGTATCCACTCTATACACTCTTGTCCCTTATATCTCATTGTTGTATCTCTTTCCTGCTACTATCTGTATTTACTTCCTTCTCTCTTTACCACTACTCTCTTCCCTTTCTCTCTCTTCCTTCCCATCTCTCTTTCTTCCTCTCTACCTTTCTCCACTCTATCTCTACCTTTACCCCTCACTCTCTCTACCCTCCCCTCCCTATCTCTCTCTACCTTCACCTTTCTCTCCCTCCCTCTCTCCCTCTCTCTCTCTTTCCCTCTTTCCCTTCCACTATCTGTCTTAATGCCCTTAAAGCTTTTACAATATTGACCCATGGGTCACATCTGTTTGGAAGTTGGCCATCACTGATTTAAATGGCCATGGATGTAAAATGTAAGCACTCATGATTCTAAGAAACTTGCCAATATGGAGAGGACTTTATCAGCTTATTTTAAATAATCAAAGATTTATCACACTCCAGTACTTCTGGGAGCATAAAGAATACGTAACCCCCAAGAGGGTTTTAAATACTCTGTTTAGATAGCACATCTCCAAAGCAATATCTTTGGGGTCCTTGAAGGCTGTAGATTCAGAAACAACAACTGCAAATACTACTGCTCATACATTGGAACCTCACTAAAACAAGGCGAAGCTAATCTAGAGGTCGCTAAACTCTGACGTGTTAGACAGCACTAACTTCCTCTTCTCAGCAGTGGAAATTGGGGCCTCAATGCAAGAAACCTCAGTGGATTTTTATGAGCTAATCTCCAATCAGTCCTCAAGAACAGATGCCTCTTAAAGTCTCTTATCATCCCCTGGTCAGACTGTTATAAGGTAAGTATACATTGTTGGGGAGACAAGTCAGATGGACTGTCCTAGGGTATTGAGGAACTTGCAGCTGGTGCAGTTGTAGTGCCACCCTCTCAAATGGATGCAAACACAGCCACTATGTTGTCCATCAGCTTTTTCTGAAAGGTGTCTAGAAGCCTGCAAAGCTCCATCAGCAAAAAAGGAGAAATCTCATCTGTTAATCTTTAGATCAGACTGCATTAACAAGACTCTTAACGTTTTGTAAAAGTTTGTTAAATTGTCCACACATTATCAGCTCAGCTTATAACACTGTTATACCTCCTGATATGACTAACCTTTTTTATGTAGTTTTATCAGTATTGTCATCTAGAGTTTGGTTTATAGCTTGTAAGATCATAATATCCATAGTAGTATAGGACTGTCCATATTTTAATACGCTGTTGCACTATGTTTTCTCTGTTTTTCAATCTGCTGAGCTATTGACAGAACAAAACTAACCTAAGAAGTATACCTATGACTCTAGTATTGAAGTTCATACATATCCTTTAATTAATGTGCACCAGAGTGCAGTGCTTTACTGAATATCACTGCTCTCTGCAGTGTCTAACAAAACACTATTGAGAGAAGTTTAAATTGAGGCCAACTTCAACCGCTTCTGTACAGCCTCAGATAAAAGTATGGAATGCTGGAGCTGGGCATGCAGTGAACACCATATTTGAATCACTAGAATTTGCAGTTACGATATCACCACAGATTGCAGTTAAATATCTTAAAGAGACTATCGGCTAGATTTGGAGTTTGGCGGTAAAAGGGCTGTTAACGCTCCGCGGGTTTTTTTCTGGCCGCACCATAAATTTAACTCTGGTATCGAGAGTTCAAACAAATGCTGCGTTAGGCTCCAAAAAAGGAGCGTAGAGCATTTTTACCGCAAATACAACTCTCGATACCAGAGTTGCTTACGGACGCGGCCGGCCTCAAAAACGTGCTCGTGCACGATTCTCCCATAGGAAACAATGGGGCTGTTTGAGCTGAAAAAAAACCTAACACCTGCAAAAAAGCAGCGTTCAGCTCCTAACGCAGCCCCATTGTTTCCTATGGGGAAACACTTCCTACGTCTGCACCTAACACTCTAACATGTACCCCGAGTCTAAACACCCCTAGCCTTACACTTATTAACCCCTAATCTTCCGCCCCCGCTATCGCTGACCCCTGCATTACACTTTTAACCCCTAATCTGCCGCTCCGTAAACCGCCGCCACCTACGTTATCCCTATGTACCCCTAATCTGCTGCCCTAACATCGCCGACCCCTATGTTATATTTATTAACCCCTAATCTGCCCCCCACAACGTCGCCGACACCTACCTACACGTAATTGTAGGTAGTTTATTTAATTATTTTATTGATAGGGTAGTGTTAGGTTTAATTATAACTTAGGTTAGGATTTATTTTACAGGTAAATTTGTAATTATTTTAACTAGGTAACTATTAAATAGTTATTGTACCTGGTTAAAATAAATACAAAGTTACCTGTAAAATAAATATTAATCCTAAAATAGCTATAATATAAATGTAATTTATATTGTAGCTATATTAGGATTTATTTTACAGGTAAGTATTTAGCTTTAAATAGGAATCATTTATTTAATAAGAGTTAATTTATTTCGTTAGATAAAAATTATATTTAACTTAGGGGGGTGTTAGTGTTAGGGTTAGACTTAGCTTTAGGGGTTAATACATTTATTAGAATAGCGGTGAGCTCCGGTCGGCAGATTAGGGGTTAATAATTGAAGGTAGGTGTCGGCGATGTTAGGGAGGGCAGATTAGGGGTTAATACTATTTATGATAGGGTTAGTGAGGCGGATTAGGGGTTAATAACTTTATTATAGTAGCGCTCAGGTCCGCTCGGCAGATTAGGGGTTAATAAGTGTAGGTAGGTGTCGGCGACGTTGTGGGGGGCAGATTAGGGGTTAATAAATATAACATAGGGGTCGGCGATGTTAGGGGCAGAAGATTAGGGGTACATAGGGATAACGTAGGTGGCGGCGATTTGCGGTCGGAAGATTAGGGGTTAATTATTTTAAGTAGCTTGCGGCGACGTTGTGTGGGGCAAGTTAGGGGTTAATAAATATAATATAGGGGTCGGCGGGGTTAGGGGCAGCAGATTAGGGGTACATAAGTATAACGTAGGTGGCGGTCGGCAGATTAGGGGTTAAAAATTTTAATCGAGTGGCGGCGATGTGGGGGGACCTCGGTTTAGGGGTACATAGGTAGTTTATGGGTGTTAGTGTAGTTTAGGGTACAGTAGTTAAGAGCTTTATGAACCGGCGTTAGCCAGAAAGCTCTTAACTCCTGCTTTTTTCAGGCGGCTGGAATCTTGTCGTTAGAGCTCTAACGCTCACTGCAGAAACGACTCTAAATACCAGCGTTAGAAAGATCCCATTGAAAAGATAGGCTACGCAAATGGCGTAGGGGGATCTGCGGTATGGAAAAGTCGCGGCTGTAAAGTGAGCGTTAGACCCTTTAATCACTGACTCCAAATACCAGCGGGCGGCCAAAACCAGCGTTAGGAGCCTCTAACGCTGGTTTTGACGGCTACCGCCGAACTCTAAATCTAGGCCAAAGATTTTTAGTAGATTTTGTTCCTGCAACTCTGAAGTTTCACTAGATAGTACTTAGTTACCTAAATAAGCCATCTCACTGGTTGATATATAAATAGAAACTCCTTTATGTAGAAGTGCTAGCAATTCTTTCTGTATTAAAGGGATAGTAAACACCAAAAATGTTATTGTTTAAAAAGATAGATAATCCCTTTATTTATTATTCCTCAGTTTTGCATAACCAACACTGCTGTAGAACATATCTTTTACCTCTTTAATTACCTTGTATCTAAGCTTCTGCTGACTGCCCCCTTATCTCAGATCTTTTGACAGACTGGTATTTCAGGCAATTAGTGCTGACTCTTAAATAACTCCACATGCGTGAGCACTCTGTTATCTACATGGCACACATGAACTAAAACCCTCTAGCTCCAAAAAACTGTCAAATGCATTCAGATTAGAGGCAACCTTCGAGGACTTAGAAATTAGCATATGAGCCCATCTAGAGTTTGGCTTTCAACTAAGAATATCAAGAGAATAAATCAAATTTGATGATAAAAGTAAATTAGAACGTTGTTTAAAATTACATGCCCTATCTGAATCATGAAAGTTTAATTTGGACTTTACTATCCCTTTAAGGTATATAAAAAAAACTTGCCAAACACATAAAACTCTAGTGAATATTAAATGTATCTATTATCCAAGAAAGGTTTAAGGGTTTTTAACCAGACTGGAAAACTGAAAGCGTAGATGCCAAGCATTTCTAATCTACCATCAAATTCTGGGTTTCCATCTTTATCATACTACCACTAGAGAAAAAACACTGCACCAGAGTTATCAATCAGTAAATTCCCACTGGCTTAAATGCAAATGTTTTCCCTTAATAAATTGATTTACGTGAATACAGAGTGTTGAGGTATCCTGTTTCATATACCCTCAAACCATTTTTTAATGACAGCTAAAAAAACATTGTTTCTAATTCAGTATGTGGTGATGATATAGGTTGGTATATTGGTCAAACAATCATGCAACCAACTAGTGAATTTATTCAGTATAGCTAATCAGATTTGAAGTTAAAATACCTTTAATTTGGTGTCAAAATTGGCCAAATCCCAGAACATAAATAAATTACTTCAATATGGGAATATTTTTTTCAACCAAAAGTACTGCAAAATAGCTTTGAAATTATTATAGTATTTTATAACATATTTTAAGCCTTTTAAATGCTATTTTAACCTTAGGTTTCCTCATTAAAATATTATTTTCCAAATATACCAGCAGTAAAAGCATGCTATGCGATGCCTTTTAAACTCTAAAATAAAAATAGCACACACACTATTTCTATTTAATCATAATTTACAAATATGAATGCCTCAGGCTCTTTTTTTTTTTCTTACATTCATTTTGAGTTAATGGTTTATTTAGGGAATTATCAACAGGTTCTCCTTCTTTTCAAGACTACAGTGAGGGTCGCAGATGGAGATATTTAAATTGTAAAATTGTACTGTAAATAAATAATGAGTTTCACTTTTTTCCATTTTAATTTCATCTTAAATTGTTAGATTTATTTTTACACAACCTACCACACAGTATTAACAAATGTATTCCAAGACAGGCAAATATATATATATATATATATATATATATATATATATATATATATATATATATATATATATATATATATATAAATAATAATCACAAGATAGCAAGTTTAAATGGATATTCAAATACTAAAAATGACTTGCATGTACGTTTTGTTGCACACAGCCGTGCGCAATTAATAACTCATCATTGGGTATTACAAGTTGTTAGTTAAAATGTTCAACCAAAACATTGTAACTTTTCTGATACCCATATAGCGTGCCCTATACTTTCTATGGATAGCGCAAAGCAGTAGAATTGCGTCAATGGGCTTTTATTACAAGTCGTTGCATAAGTTTTGCACTTCAGCGCAATTCATTCTTCTTTTTAGGTTTTAAAAAACCTGGTATTAACTTTTAGTTGTTGCTAAATGCTTAAAGGGACACCGTAACCAAAATTTTTCTTTTGTGATTGAGATTGAGCATGAAATTTTAAGCAACTTTCTAATGTACTCCTATTATCAAATTTTCTTCATTCTCTTGGTATCTTTATTTGAAATGCAAGAATGTAAGTTTAGGTGCCGGCCCATTTTTGGTGAATAACCTGGGTTGTCCTTGCTGATTGGTGGATAAATTCATCCACTAATAAAAAAGTGCTGTCCAGAGTACTGAAACAAAAAAAAAGCTTAGAAGCCTTCTTTTTCAAATAATGATAGCAAGAGAACGAAGAAAAATTGAAAATAGGAGTAAATTAGAAAGTTGCTTAAAATTGCATGCTCTTTCTGAATTACAAAAGAAAAAAATTGGGTTCAGTGTCCCTTTAAAATGCTGTAGTAATAAATTGAAAACTCCACTTCCTTAACAAATTTACATAGAAACATAGAATTTGACAGTGGATAAGAACCAAAAAGGCCCATCAAGTCTTCCTGTATAACGTGATAATTTTCTTTTTAGGACGACCTTATTCGTGTTGAACCATTTTTTTAAAATTCTTTTACAGTCTTACCACCTCTATTGGTAGTGTAGTCCCTAAATCCATAACCCCTTTTGTAAAACAAAATGCTTCCTCACATTTCTCCTGAATTTGCTACCCTCTAACTTAAGATTGTGACTCTTTGCTTCGGTTTCTATCATGTCACCTCTTTCCCTTCACGCCTCTAAACTACACTTGTTTAGATTATAGCGGGTAGCACTTGCTGATAGGTGGCTACATTTAGCCACCATTCCGCAAGCGCTACCCAGGTACTGAACCAAAAATGGGCCGGCTACTCAGCTTACATTCCTGCTTTTCAAATAAAGATACCAAGAGAATGAAGAATATTTTTTTTTTATAATATGAGTAAATTAGAAAGTTGATTAAAATTGCCTGCTCTATCTGGATCATGAAATAAAAAAAATGAGTTTTATATCCCTTTATGTAAAATGTATTCAGCTATTATAAGTGTACATTATTTGGAGCAATGTATATTTTCTCCTACATTAATATGTGTTTATATTTATTCTTTAACCCATTTGATCATGTATCATTGAGTCAAGTCATAAGAAAATGACATATGTAAACTCTATTCAAAAATTAACATTAAGAATGACATGCATTACTGGTAAAGGGTCATGGTTCAGATATGTATACTATCAAATTAACTTTTTTCCTTTGGTATCTTTTGTTGAAAAGTATACCTTGGTAGGCTAAGGAGTGGCAATGTAATACTTGGAGCTAGCTGGTGGCTTCACACTTATGTATTTTTGTCATTGGTGCACCAGATGTGGTAAGCTAGCAGTGCATTGTTGCTTGGGTGCTCATTTTAGTTATGCATTTAACTCTGTTCCAGATATTAATCACCTGGAGCTTGATCACAATCCTTCAGAAATTCTTCTCAAATGATTTATCTGTAAACTCCAATAGACTTTAATTATTGTGCACAATTGAGTTCTGGGACTCATGCTCATTGGCTGATAGAGATAACTCCCCTAGAAAAAAAATAGTACGGTAGCATATGTAAAAAAAAATCTATTTTAGATAGAACAGAGGATATTTTGAGTATCATTTCCCTTTTAAAGGAACACTAAAGTAAAACCATTTATTTCATGATTCAGATAGAACATGCAATTAAAAACAACACCACTGTGCACAGTCTATATATACAGTATATATATATATATATATATATATATACTTATTACCAGCTTCTACTTAGCATGTGCAAGAGTTCATATTGTATACTGTACATATAGGAGTCTGTGATTTGCTGATAACTGTCACATGATACAATAAAAAATTTAATTCCAACAGAAAAAAATGTGCAATCACAGGCTGGCAGATACGGTAACTGGGCACCTTTCCGTTCACTTGTTAATAAATGGCGCTGTAAGTGCTACTGCATTTTCTTTCTATTATGACTTTATTAATTATACAGATCTACTGTATTTAATGGTCTTTTGTGTGTTCATTTTTTTTTAATTAAAAATGTACACAAATTTATATAAAGTGATTAATTGCACGCAGGCATTTCAAAGAAAGTGCAATTAAACATAAGATCAGTTATAGTTAATCCATTTTTGCATGACATTCTATTTTTCCATTGTCTGCTTCTGTGTTGTCCTTGAAAATACTGCCAAAACGCCTATTTCTTAAAGGTTCATTTGTTAACCCAAACCAAATAAAAGAAGTCCAGATGTTCTGGCTTTATCACATACAAAATATGAGTGGGATAGCTAATTTATACAGAGGCATTTCTAATGGATTTGTATGTTATTAGTACAGTAAACAAAATTACCTGTTCAATGTTTACAAACAACAAACTCTGAAACATTAGGGTCTAGATTCAAGTGGAGTGCAATATTACGCTTTTGCAAGTGTGAGTAATACCAGCGCACGTAAATGAGAGTGGGTTTCCATAGGCTCCAATGGGAGCCTCGTTCTCATGCTGTCCGATACAGCAAAGCACCTAGCGCATCGCAGGGGGTTATTCACGCAGCGTTGGGCAGGAAAATAAAAATATATATGTATATGAATATATACATATATATTTATGTGTTTATATGTGTATATACACATATTAACACATGAATATATATGTATATAAGCATATACATATATATTTACAATATATTAACAGTCCCCATTCACATCAATATTAACTGCTTCATGCAGTTTATTAAAAAAAGAAAAATGCTCATATTTTTTATTTATGTCAAAGAACTGTCCATTTTATTTGGGAAATTGGGGCCATTTTTTTCCATTAATCAGAGGTCTGACCTCTGGTTAATTGCGCTGAGTGCAAAGTGAAACCGCAAGCTTGAGGGAGCAGTAACCAGCCACTTGTAATTTTCCCCTTTATGAGCACACATTAAAATAGCGCTCCACTTGTAATCTAGCCCTAGAATAGAGCCCATATTTGGTAAAACCCCTTAAATTATTTGATAAAGTTGTATTACACCCAATAAATATGGGTTAAACACATACTGTTTATGCCCTAGTTATTCATATCACAGACGGTCCACAGCACCTTAAAAAGTATGTCTTACTTTATTGGCAACAGATACAAACAATTGTGACGATTCGGGGTCCCCCCTTAATCATACATTGATTTAAGGGGAGCCCCCGGAATGTCACAATTGTTTTTATCTGTTGCCAATAAAGTAAGACATACTTTTTAAGGAGCTGTGGACCGTCTGTGATTTGCTACTTTCTGGGGGACTGGCAGTAACCCTGGTTTTCACATGCACCTGTAACACTTCCTGCTGTATCACTTCTTGGACCCTAGTTATACATAGATAATGTGATGAGAAATCACATTCTGGCAGTGAGACACTTTGCATAAAGAGACATACAAGCGCAAAAAGAAAATCATCCAATGTGCCCCATGTATCAAGAGCTACGAGGACAAGGTTTTCAACTTGAGAACATGTCTGTACGGGTTTGCTCTGTACATCCACTGCTCATAGGTACAATTACACACTCTCTTGAGTGTACAATGCTACCCCCTTTTCTCACCTGATTGGTCTGTCACTAGGGCCTGTCAATCACCCCAAGCAAGTGTGTTCAGGGTGATATCAATTTGCCCCAAGCGAGTGTGTTCAGGGTGATATCAATTTACCACCACAGAGGTGGTGGAGCGTGTAAGATACTGCAGTCTGGTGACCGCTGCTTGCCCCGCAAGGGCTCAAACGCAGCTTATGCTGTTTTGTACATTGTATTGTTAAAGCATTTTATAATTGCACTATTCCTTGCATATAAATGTGTGTTTAACCCCTGCAAATTAGTTTAACACACAGTTAAAATCAGTTCCAGAGCAGCAATGCATTTTTGGAGCCTAAATGAACACATCTGGTGAGCCAATAACAAGAGGTATATGTGTATAGTCACCTATCATCAGCTAGCTTCCAGTAGTGAATTGTCTGTGAAGCAATGTTGAATCTGTTGGCATATTATTATTATTATTATTATTATTAATAATATTAATAAAAAATAATAATAATAACCTGTAGAAGCAATAGATCAAGCATAGTTATTGCTTTGAAATCCTTTATTATCTGTTTTAAGCAGATATCAGTAATAAAATACATTTTTTACTTTACCAAAAACACACACAAATTTGATAATGCATAAAAATAAATCTTATTTGAAAATACATGTATCATTTAGACCACTGGTTTTTAAACCTGTCCTCAGACCTCCCTAACTGGCCATAATTTTAGAATATCTGAACTGGAGCACAGGCGAAATAATCATCTTATTGGTAACCATGGTTATCAATCTGCTCTGACCCAAGGAAATCCTGAAAATCTGGTCTGTTAGGGAGGCGTGAGGACAGGTTTAAAAAAACTATGTTTTAGACTAATCTCATCTAGATTATAATGATAAAAAGGCTGATGATTTTAAAATATGAATTAATATTGCTTGTCTCTGTAAAAAAAGGTTTCTAGTCTTTTGGGAATAAAATTAAGGAAATGTACAACTCCTCTTTTTTATTTTATATATTATTTAAGAAACTTATAATAATTTTATACTTCATACATTAAACTGTGTTAAAAATGTGACTCAGATTCACAATAAATCCCAATTTTAATAAATATATTAAATGTTAAATAAAATAAAGTTTATGGAGAAATAGTGGTTTATTGAAACAAGGAGAATGCTTAATGATACACTAAATGATAAGGTCTTTTGATGGATGAATTTTCCAACTGGATATTCTTTTCTTCTGTATGGTATTCAATTAATAAATAATACTAATTATAACCAATTTAGTTAATACCTCCATATTTTACATTATTACATTGTATCAATTTCCAATACATTTTCAGATAGTCAGTTTCCTTCTAAGGCTTATATAACCCAATAGTTAGTCAGAAAAAAAAAATATGGATCTTTAAAAAAAAAATTAACAAGAGCCAGATATATGAATAAAAACATTAGCACTTCTAAGTTTCTGCACAAAATGTATGTAATAGACGTAACATGTATTTTGATTGCCAACATTGAATAGATCAAAAGTATGATTAAATAACCTCTACATAAACATTACTTTTAGAGACCACTAACATGTATTTCATAATTCTGCAAGAATACATATATACATAAATATTTATACATATTTATATATATATATATATATATAAATATATATATACAGTATATATATATATATATATATATATATATATAAATATACACACACACACATATATATATATATAACATTTTATCAAAGTATAATTTAATATAACTTTTGAAAAATAAAACATGTACCCAGTAATATCACATTACATATTTAGCAAATGAATGTTGCAATTAATTTTAAAATATCTTAATCTTAAAACTATTACTTTAAGTTATATCCTTGACTTCTTATATTTTAATGCTGGACTAGGAGAGCATAACAAACACTTTTAGGGGGTTAGGGTTAGAGAGAGTAACCTTATTGCTTGAACCACATCTGACATGCCTCCTGTGTGAATGGCTCCTGTTGTAGATAGTAGAGAAGTTTTGTGGACAGACCATTAGCCTATGTTTGCTTTTATTACCAATGAGTATAATAAAAGCACTTCAGGGTCACACACAGCCTTTAATCATGAGTAAGGGTCACTAGAAAGAACTTCCATGCTGGGGACCTGGAAAAGATGTCATACAAACAAATCAAAATAATTTAAGGGTTGTATATTTTTGCCTTTAATAAAAAAAAGTAAATTATTTTTTACTGTCTCAGATAAAATAACACAGTAATCATCTCTCAAAGGAAACTGCTCATCTGCTGCAAATGCAGCCAATAATTTACACAGATACTTTCCCTTCTTTGTAACATTAAGCTTTTAAAGGAAAGTTTAGATGCATGAGGTAGTCCGACCAATGGATATCAAATATCTTTCCCCTGAAGGGAAACAAAGATCTCACCAATTTAATTCCCCCTAAAATCGTCATCCCGCAATCAAGGCTTTGCAGACAAATTGGCACCACTTTTTTTTTTCTTTTTTTTTTTAAGTTTCTATAAAACATTGTTTTAGTTGCCAATCAACATTTGCTAGTGTTGTAAAACAAAAAGGTAAATATTTTCTTTAAAAAAAAAATCATACACAAAAATTCATAAGGCATTTTTACTTAAACCATTAGCAGCAAAACATGATTTATAAGTATTATTGTAATAAGTGATCAAATATTTTTATTATGTATTTCAATTTATATTTTTTCAGAATTTTTTCCCCAATTTTAATTTCTATTAATTTGTTTTACTTTGATTTGACCCTAGAAAAGGTTACAAATACATACATATGGATAATTATAATACTAATATTATTACTAATAATAACTATAATTATTATATATAGCTACATTAAATAACTGCTGCCATAAAATAATTATAGACTGACCTATCAGTTATCTGTTTTTATGTATGAGTGTAACGTTTTGTTCTTATGCATTCCATCTACTATATACAAAGTTTCAATATACACGTTTATTTATTTTGTAAATTGTATTACATTTTATTTCCTCCTCTCTCTATTATGTTTTATTTTTTATTTTTAGTATATTTTGATTACTTTCCTTTCTTATATTAATAAATGTTGTAAAACAAAATAGTAATAATTAATTACAATTAGATGTAATGATAAATATATGCCTAGTCTTTACATAGTACATATAAGACAATGCTTATTTTTTATAAAATATAGTTTTTTTATATTTGCTTAGGTCAACTTTATTATCATTGTTAAAATAATGTATTTATATCTAAAATATTCTGTATATTTTAATGGATGAAAAAGGGTATTGTGAACTTTATATATTATATGTTAATAAAAATGTTTTTTTGTATGCTGTAATTAAATAACATGATCATTTTTTCCAAGATGAAAATAGAATTTGAAATAGTAAGTTACAAAAATTCTCAGGTATATTCTATTAATTTCAATGTTGCACAGATGTTTTTTTTTTCTTTAGACACATGATAAGCAACCAAAAGATTTTTATGACACAAAAAACAACAGCAAAAAATTAAATCAGCATCATCCTTTCAACATGATTAGACTATTCATAACAAAAAGTAAAACATGCAGCACAAATAGCAACACAAAAATAATGATAAATATAAACAGATGTTTAACTAGCAAAAATTCATAAGTAGCCTGTCTCATTGATAAAAATAATAAAAAGGATTATTACATATTTTGTTGAAAATAAATAAAATAAGATCAGGTAGCATGGCTTCATATTGATTAAAAAGTAGACTGAAAAATGGGTATGATTATACTTTCACATGAAAGTCAGATTGAGAAGCAATTTTTTTGTTGGCACACTGCATCCAATGCTGAAAGCAGCCTAATGTCACATCATCATTTACTTATGTCATAATACTTGACAAATCAATTTTAGGAGGATATCTCATATTTGGGTACATTATTTTTTTTTATAAATTACTCTGTCATCATCATCATCTTTTTAATAATATTATTATTCATTATTATGATTATTATTATTAATATTATTATTAATAATACGTAATAAATAATACACATTACAACAAAAAAACATAAAAAAGTTTTCTTAGATATGTCTACAATTTCATAGCCCCAATCATTTTTAAAATCAAGTGACACTAGAAAGATTGAAATGATAATGTACTTTATATGGATAAAAAAACAAAATGTATGAAAACTATATCAGTGCTGTGGAAACTATTGGCACAAATATATAATAGTAAAATTAATAATATAACTAAATTATAGTCATTTTACTCTTTATACATGTAAACAGAGCACGATAAACACAGCAGATTATGTAATATTGCTTTACTGTCAACATTAATGTGTCAGCATTTCAAGCAAGGTATTATTTTCACATGCAGCACACAGTGGTGGTAATCACAGCTCAAACACAAGAGAACAGGTTGATTTAAAACAACATAGGCATGAAAATAATGACCTTTCAACCAGTGGTTAAATAAGCCACACTGGTTAAATGGTGACCTGTGAAACAGCCGTGGAAAGATTTTTAATTCACTGTTTAAATGCTGACATTTCAATGCTGATGATCCAATACCTGACACCCTGGTTACAAAATAAATCTATTTGAGGAAACATACAAAATAGGATAAGACTGACACAAAGGATGCCTCTTTATCAGAACAGGGTGAAAACTGTAGTGGGACATACAGTTTAAGCATACTTAAAGGGACATTATACACTCATTTTTTCTTTGCATAGATGTTTTGTAGATGATCTATTTATATAGCCCATAAAGTTTTTTTTTTTAAAAAATGTATAGTTTTGCTTATTTTTAAATAACATTGCTCTGATTTTCAGACTCCTTTCCAAGCCCCTAAGTTTTATGTGAATACCGTCAGCTACCTTCTCCAGCTTGCTCCTGTTTGTGTAAAGGGTATTTTCATATGCAAAAGAAGGGGGAGGGGGGAGTGTCTTATTTCCCACTTGCAGTGGGCTTTCCAGCTACCTTTTCAACAGAGCTAAACTGACAGCTTCTAAGTTTTATACTGGATTTTTATATCAGTATCTGTGCATCTTATTCTTTATAGTAGTGTCTTTTACATGCAGTTATATGAAAATGAGTGTATACTGTCCCTTTAAAGGTATGTTTAAAGGGACAGTCTACACCGGAATTGTTATTGTTTCAAAAATATAGATAATCCCTTTATTACCCATTCCCCAGTTTTGCATTACCAACACAGTTATATGAATATACTTTTTACCTCTGCGATTACCTTGTATCTAAGCATCTTCTGACAGCTCCCTGATCGCATGACTTTTTATTTATTATCTATTGATTTGCATTTTAGACAATTAGTGCTGTGTTGTGCGGACTCTTAAATAACTCCCTGGGTGTAAGCACAATGTTATCTATATGGCTAACATGAACTAGTAGTATCCTGTTGTGAAAAGCTAATAAAAATGCATGTGATAAGAGGCTGTCTGCAGTGGCTTAAAAACAAGCAGAAATTTAAAGGTTTAAATGTAAAAGTATATTAATATAACAATGTTGGTTGTGCAAAGCTAGGGAATGGGTAGTAAAGGTGTTATCTATATTATTAAACAATAACAATTTTGGTGTAGACTGTCCCTTTAAGGTATTTTATTCATGCAATGTATACAATTAATGAAATGTCTATTGTACATTGGAGTGTATTAAAAATGTTCTAATTGCTCCTTTACATTTACTTTGACATTTGAAATGGCTTTTTTTGACTGCTAAAACCACCACCTATTCTGAATATATATTTATTACGGTATTCTTTTTTTAGAAAAGATATGTAAACAGGAAACATCAAGAGTAGTCAACCACCCAGTGAGGGGAAGGAGAGGTATTTTTGCATCTGAAATAGCTTATTTTGGAACATCAGCAGGTCTGCTCTTCCTGCAGGCTCACACTATTTAAATGAGCATGTCCTTGAGAACAGTAAGTTATGGTTTTGGTGAGCAAAACCATTTGTTTCAAATACAAAAATAAAGCTAAATGGGCCATTTCTATACATATAATATTCTGCAACTGGCATAACTAGTAGTAAGCAACAAATTAAAAACATTTAAAAATATAAATATGTAAAAATAAAATTTGCGTTGTTTTCAATCTAGGGATATATATCTTGAAAATACTTTTTGAGTATGGTTGTTTATTTCTTTTGTTAGACCATTTATAGACAGATATATACAAGCCCTTGCACTGATCAAGCAATAAATGTGTAAAATAAATTGCAGTCAGAGTCTAATTTCTGAATTCTACAGGATGACCCCAACCTCTTTGTAGGCTGTGGAGTCTTCTGAGTTAAATTACAAAAAAATAAAATGACAAAATAAGTAATGAAAATAAATTGCATTAAATAAAACATAACTAAAAATGTAATTGTGATTTGAATTTTACATTTATTGTTCATTTGAATGATTAATGGTAAAATGTGTCATATATACATTTTTATTTTTTATATGGAAGTCATAACTCAGAATGTAGCTAAAATATTAATTTTATGATTGCTAACTGATGACAAAACCTTATCCAGCACAAGATGTATAATTACTGACTAATATGTAAACCCAATAAAATAGGAAAAATATTATATGGGCTTGCATTTTCAATCTTTTAATAGGCATTATTGAAATGCAACGTTTTGTATTCATTAGAAAGAAAAGAAAAAATGATCAACCTACAATTAAACACAGAATTCTTATTTATCAGGTCTCTTGCCCAGTCTAATTTCATTGGTTACATGAAACACAGAAATATTTTAATATGTACCAAATTAGTTTTTTTTAAACAGTTTTGATTTTTAGGGCATTTCTACCAACCACATGAAGTTCTAATCTAATATTGAATAACGTAACATAATGGGGACCAGGAATATGTTTTTAAGTGCCATGGCATTTCAAGATCTCACACCAGGAAATAACCCACTGCCCATGTGACTCCTTATTAGCTCCCTCTATCCTGTAACACCTAATTTACTTACTTTGGGCCAGATTACGAGTGGAGCGCTATTTTAATGTGCGTCCGTAAAAAGGGCAAATTTCCCTGTTTATAGGCGCACATTAAAAAAACAGCAATTACAAATGGCTTGTTAATGCGACTGCAATCTTGCAGTTTCACTTAGCACTAGAAATCATTAACCAGAGATCAGATTAATGTACACAGTATTTCAAAATACAAAGTTAAAATCATACCAAAGAGTGCAAAATTCAAAGTGTACTTTATTTTTATTTTTGTAAATTGAGTCCCACAGCATTGGCAAGTAGAATGAACAGCAATGTTACTTGGGTGTGTCTGAAGTTCTCTTAAAGGGACATGAAACCCACTTTTTCTCTCTCATGATTTAGAAAGAGCATGCAATTTTCAAAAACTTTCTAATTTACTTCTATTATCTATTTTGCTTCATTCTATTGATATCCTTTTCTGAAGAGCATATCTAGATAGGCTCATTTGCTTCTGATTGGTGGTTGCACATAGATATCTTGTGTGATTGGCTTACCTATTTGCATTGTTCTTTCTTCAACAAAGGATAACTAAACAATGAAGCAAATTAGATAATAGAAGTAAATTAGAATGTTTTTTAAAATTGTATTCTCTACCTGAATCATGAAAAAAAATGTATGGGTTTAGTGTCCCTTTGAAGGTCTTATCATATTTTCTAAGCATTTTACCCCTGCAGATCTCACTATTTTATACTTGGATTGGGTAAACTATTAGGAAAAGGCTTTTCTCTGACGTTTTACAGAGAGTTACAGTCCTTCATAGACAAAAAAATGATATGTATCATGAAAAAGTAAAATAGTTAATTGATCCAATCTTGATGAACCTAAATCACATCACTTTATAAAATATATGCAATTAAAAGGTTTATCTCTTCATCCAAGATGGCAATTCAACAGTCAACAGACTCTTCTTCGTTGGTAAGTAGGTGAATATATCAACACAATCAGAAAGTTGATTGACAATTACAATAACTATGTAACAGACAACGAAGAAGGTCTTGAAAAAGTCTTGGTAGCTTTAATAAAATACTACAAAAATCAGAATTCCCCTAAGAGGAACTGCTAAAGGGGATACATTTGTGTTTTAAAGGGATATGAAACTCAACATTTTTCTTTCATGATTCAGGTAGAGCATGCCATTTTAAACAACTTTCTAATTTACTTCTATTATCGGACAGTCTACACCAAATTTATTTTTATTTTTTTTAAAAGATAGATAATCCCTTTATTACCCATTCCCTAGTTTTGCACAACCAACACAGTTATATTAATATACTTTTTACCTCTGTTATTACCTTGTATCTAAGCCTCTGCAGACTGCCCCCTTATTTCAGTTCTTTTGACAGACTTGCATTTAAGCCAATCAGTGCTGGCTTCTAGGTAACTTCACGTGCGTGAGCACAATGTTGTCTATATAACACACACAAACTATTGCCCTCTAGTGGTGAAAAACTGTCAAAATGTATTCATATAAGAGGCGGCCTTCAAGGGCTTAGAAATTAGCATATGAGCCTCCTAGGTTTAGCTTTCAACCAAGAATACCAAGAAAACAAAGCAAAATTGGTGATAAAAGTAAATTGGAAAGTTGTTTAAAATTACATGCCCTATCTGAATCATGAAAGTTTATTTTGGACTAGATTGGCCCTTTAAGTACAATAATATTTTTTAATGTAAAAGTGTAATTTGCTTTTAATGTGTATGTTTATTGTGTACAATTAAAGGGACAGTCAAGTCCAAAAAAAACTTTCATGATTTAAGTAGGGCATGTAATTTTAAACAACTTTCCAATTTACTTTTATCACCAATTCTAGATACAAGGTAATCACAGAGGTAAAAAGTGTATTAATATAACTGTGTTGGTTATGCAAAACTGGGGAATGGGTAATAAAGGGATTATCTTTCTTTTTAAACAATAACAATTCTAGTGTTGACTGTCCCTTTAACAACTGTTAGTTTACTACCAGGAGATTGAATGATGTTTACTGACCATTGTTTTGTCTTTCATCAATATAGAGTGGACTGACTGTGTGGTTAGCATAGCCTAGTTCCAAAGTTCTATTTAAATTACGTTTTGGAAAATAAATTATAGGCTAAGAACAACAGATTTTAAAATTTTTCCACATTATCTCAATTTTGCAAGTACCATATTTATTTTCCCTCAAGCTTTCATCCTATATATTGGTATGTTATGTAAGACATATGGTAATTCTCAAATACCCTTCAACATAAGCCAATATGTTAAGAAAGCAGTGAGATTTTTTCCCATACTGGGGCAGGCAGGTAAGGGGAGTTGTGGGTGATGGACCAATGGCTTTTTGGGGGTGGGGCCACAATTGGAGCAGTGGCACCACTGGGCCTGTGATATTTGTCCTGACCAGAGAATAAAAACGAAAGAAAATGGAAAGAACTCCCACAAGGGATTGAATGATTGTTACTCACATGAAAGAGCAAGGTTAAAGGGACATAAAAGGCCTGTAAATACAAGATTGTCCAGCAAACGTGCAGTAAATTAACATACTAGATTAATGTGATATTTTTTAATGCATTAACATCTGTGAATGCTGCAATTCTTTTTCAAAAGCTCAACTCCTCCCACCGTTTGCCTTATTTGGAGGAGCCAATCTGGAGTAATGACACAGTCATTTTTATTAACAGAGCTTGTATTATTTTACAGTTTCTTATCCAATGCTTCCTGTTGAGGCAATTTAGAAATAGGTATGTAGCAAGGTTAGACTTGTGAAGTCAGAAATGCACACTTTCAATTCACAGAAATGGAAAATTCTAGGAAAAGGGGCAAAATAAAAAAAGTATATTGCTCATATTATTTTAAAAATAAGGAATAAAAACAATTTAAATATTGAACATAAATCACCTCAATATAAGCAATAAAGTTGCAAGTACTCAGATACCATATGAAAAAAATACTTGCAGTGCATAAAAGGTTACAGCAATATTTATATGTTTCAAAGCCAACAATCAGGCAGTAAAATATAGAAGCATTTATAGAAAAGGATACTTGCACTAAGGAAAGCTGTAATAATGCCTGTAGGGCTCGACAATCCGACCAGTCTCTCTCTTCATAACGCGTTTCAAGGCCACACATGGTCTTCTTTTAGTATTTCAATGGCAGCTACATTTGTTACTAACTTAAAATATTCTGTTAATATACTGTAGTTAAAAGCTTTTATATATCACTCAGGGCGCTCTCTGTTTGTGATTTTAAGGTAGTTAAAAAGTGTAGTCAAAGTTTTTTTTAAATTTAATCTTTCATGATTCAGATTAAATAAAAACTTTCCAATAAACTTCCATTATCAAAATGTGAATACACTTTTAAATACACACTTTCTGAGGCACCAGCCCCTACTAAGCATGTGTAAGATGGCTGATGGCTGTTACATAATGCAAGGGACAGATAAAATGGAAGTAACCTTTGAAATGTGTCAGAAAAAAATCTATTACTCTTTTAAAACTCAGACTAAGGTTTTAACTTATTAAACTGTGGATGCACCTTTGAAGCACCTGTGGTATATGCTTGCATTGTTGAGTAACTGTTTGTGCAATGATAAATGCAAGCAGCACAGCAGGTGGGCAGATTTCCTAACTGGGCACCTATCCACCCTGAGTGTTATTGCATTGTCTTTGTATTATGCATTTGCGGATTATGCAGTTCTACTGCATTTAATGGACAAGCATGAATGATGATTATAACTCAAATTGCTTCTAGTTTAGTGTACATTGCATTTCTATCAGCTAAATAAGCGAACAAACAATTAACATTTAATTGTGAGATAAATCAGTGAGACATGAAGCTGTAAAATGTTTAGAGAATATAATGAGAATTTTGAGAGAACATCAGCCACACAGAAGGAACACCCTAGACCACCCAATGGATGCCCCTTTACAACCTGTTCCCTAACAAATTACATACGAAAATGCAAAGTAGTACAAAGTACACAGAAATGTACAAAGCATTATAATATTTTATAATAAAAATCTGTACAAACATAAAAACATTCCTAGCTATACATATATGATATATAAAATATAAAAGCTATATGCATTAAAATGTACAATACAAAATATAAAGTCTAAAAAATTAAAATACAAAGTATTAATGTAACAAAATGATCACTTCCTTGTACTGTGCTTGTCTCTCCTTCACATCCAAAATTTGATTCCATAAACAGAATACAACCATTTTTGTGAAAACATGAAATGTCCTTATAGGTATTAAATGTTCTCTGCTTTTAAGAATGTGAAGGTGACGCATACGTTAAATAGAATTCACATAAAAAATTAAAAATTGTATCAAAGAAAAAAAAAGTAGATATTGAAATTAAAATATACAGTAAATATTGTATTTTTTATTAACATTCAAAATTGTAACAAAATCATTCTGCAAAAATTGTATTTTATAAAAAAAAATTAAATTAAAATTGAAAGTGTATAGGAAAGAAACGATTTAAGGTGGGCTGTAGAAATTGTAATAAAGCTACACTGCACATGCAAAAAACAGTGAAGGTTGTATGTATAAGAAGATATTCTATGCTGCCAAAGTCAAATACAAAACCCAACACAAACATAGAACTTTACAAAAACAGTTAGGGCTGGCCTACCGACAATACCTTCAAACCAACTCGAAAGCAATGTATGAGCAATATATAGCTGCAAAGGCAGATTTAGACGCGTTTGCCAACCAGCAAGCAGCGTCGGGATTATTAAAGACAGCAGGCAGATTTTATAGATTTGGGGGGTGAGCGGGCAAATTGATGGTGGCATTAACCAAGGCACAGACGGCAAGGGTTCATATTGCTACCCTGCGCTGGAAAGGGCGGTCATATACCACACCTGAAGACATTCTGAGATGTTTCAAACACTATTACACTCAACTATACACGAAGCAAACCCCTGTTTCTAAAGAAACACAGGCACACTTCTGGGACTCAGTGAGGCTGCCACAGATCTCCGCAGATCAAATGGATAAATTGAATGCAAGTGATGGGGATATGGACTAGCGCTTACTCAATACCCTTGGAGCTTAGAGGGGGTGATACCTAGTGACCACCAATAGAATCGGATGTATAATGGGGATCCCCCAAGCGCCTACCGAACTGGAGGCAGAAAGGGATAGTAAGGTATATTCAGGTATATAGAGGTAGATAAAATGTTAGATATTTAATACATAATCTAAAAACATAAATTACAACTCATGGATCCATGAAAAATAAAACAAATGGTAATACGCTCAAAATGGTAATAAAATCACATACAGATAAAAACAATACATGGTCGCAGGTAAGTGGCCTAGCTCCTGCGCAGACCTGGGTACAAAGTGTGAGGGTACCAATGTGGTGAATACAAAAAATATATAAAAAATTGCAAAAATTACAAATATAGTAAGTATGAAAAATAACAGGTATAAAAAATAAAAGATAAACAGGACGAATAAGTCTCAATGTAAAACCTCAATGAAAATTAGTGTCAATAAATGTCAATTGAAAAATAAATGTCAGTTGAAAAATAATGTGAATTGCAATTCAGATCCAAACTTCAGGTGAAAATAGTGAAAAATAGTAAAAAATAGAAAAATGGTGAAAAAATGTTTTCGTGACAAAAATTAATGGTGAAAAATAAAGTAGAAAAAGTCACCCAGACCTAAAAGGATATTCCTTTCAGGAATCCCATTTGTAGATATATCCTTGGGGTGTGGAAGGAACAGTGCCCACAAACGTGTGGAACAGGGAATCAGATATCGGTGTAGATGTCAGATTAACTCCAAAAACGATATCCACCTAAAAATATGTGAAAAAAGAAAAATATAGTGCAGATTGTCTCTCACAGTATTACATATATGAAAATAGGCTTACCAATACTCAGTCAACGCGTTTCGGCCCTAGTATAGGCCTTTATCAAGACTCTTGGGGAAACCAGACTGGAGGCAGCGGTGGTTGCTCCCATATCGCTGGCATATCTACCTTATGGAAATGGAAAGACACTGCCCGCGGATATTCTTCAAAATGTGGTATACAGAGATCCACTGCGAGCCTGGCACAAAATACACAGATATCTAGGGATCAATTCTCCCCCCCCAAAATTCATTCCCATTGTGGGAAACCCAGATTTCCCAGCTGGATTGGACCAGGACCCCTTCCGTGAGTGGAGGAGGTTGGGTCTCAAAGTATTGGGGGATGTTCTAGACCCCCTGCTGCACATGGTCTGTTCTTTTCAGGAATTAAAAACCAAATTCCAGATCCCAAATGGGCATTTCTATGCCTATTTGCAGTTGCGACATTATGTAGGGTCTCTGCAGTCGGCTAATACAGGATTTTGGGAACCATCGCCCTTTGCGATAGCTCAAACACTATTTCGGGTGGGTTCATTCTCACTATCTCACATATACACACGTTTGCAACAACAAAAAGTACCAATGAACCTAACAAGACTGCTGACAAAACAAAATAACAACTGCGCACTAGACAAGACATAACAGAGAGTTTTGAAAGAACAAGACAGGCCACACTCTCGATCTCACTTAGAGAATCACAGGTCAGAATCCTACACATGGACTATATTACTCCACACAGACTAGCCAAATGGGATCACCGAATCCCGAACCAATGTATAAAATGCGGGGCGGCAGCTCCGTCACTTCAGCATTATTTTTACGCTTGCCCAAAGATTAGGAGGTTCTGGGGTCATTGTCAATATTGGCTAAAAGTCACATATAAGACAGAGATAGCATTCACAGAGGCAGACATTTTTCTGCTTATGTGGGACGATTCATATAGACAGCTGCATAGATTCCTTTTACTATACACATTGTTGGCTAGACAATGTATTCTCAGAAGATGGGTCTCCAAACTACCCCCGACAATGGCGCAGTTAAAACATAGGCTACTTAAGCAGCTTTTCATAGAGCAATATGATGTCAGATTAGACACAGCGCGCAGATTACGCCCTTTTCTTAGAAAATGGAAAATATTTATAGATACATTAGACCCACTTATACAAACGCAGGTACTGAAGCCATTCGCCCACCTGGACACTATGCTACAAATAAACAGTGGGGAGGATAGACAAGTTATCGTAAGTAGTGCACAGACACACGAACCTCTGGAGGTGATGCTGTTCTGAGCAGTGTGGGAGAGGGGGATTCTCCCTTCCCTTTCCTTTTTTTTTTTTCTCCCCTTCTTCAGCTTCCCCACCACTCTCGTCTTTCTTTCCCCCATCAATCTCAATCTCAATATTGGTCTGGATAAAGAGCAACAACAATAGAGAGCCAACCTGCCAATTGTTATTTGTCAATGGACCTTTGTTTAATTGTAATTAGTTATATAATTAGATATTTGGTTTAAAATGTTTGAAAACTTAAAGGAACGGAACACATCGTTGAGAACAGTCATCGGAAACATGCTACACAACAACATGGACTCATTGCTGTTACCTCCATAAAGCCAATGCTAATATATTCTAATGTCATGCATAAGTGGATGTACAACAAGGAGGATATGCATTGTATGTCTGAGAAGATTTGTATTGTTGTACATGTTCTGTTTCCTTTAATAAAAAAGTGAATTTAAAAAAAAAGAAGATATTCAAAGCATATTATTTTCCATATTGTAAAATGAGTTTCCCGCCTTTGCTAATGGGCTGAACAGGGCGTTCCATGGGCGTAGCTGAGATTTTTCTGCCAAGTTATGTATTCTCTAAAGATTTTTACCCCTGAAGTTCTCACTGTTTTTTCTCACAAACTAAAAGGTAGATAGTATCAAAATACGTAAAACACTTATTACGCTCATAAAAAAGATTTTGCAAGGTACTATAAGCTGAAAACAGAATAATCTAAATTGGAATGGCTGAAGGATTTAATTTTAAAAGTGTGCATCCTGCTCTCTGCAAACTTCGCTCTCCCCAGCTAAGATTCCCTTTCCAGCAGGCTCCATTGCTTTCTAGGGGAGACTTCTCACCGCTAACAAGTAATGACCCTTTTTATAGGGCAGCCCATTTAAGTGTCAGCATGGTTTTTCATGCCTGACCCAGCAATATTTTAATAGTCTGGCCCTTTGTCAGACTAAAAGAGTAAATTTTGCCTTTCTAGAATCATGTAGTGATGACGGATCTTATTCAACAGTCTTGCATGAGTGGTGAGAATAAAGCCCATAATGTGGCAAATTGTATGCATTTGTGATCATATTTAGGCCTTGATTGTAAAAGATTTGCCAGTTAACGTGGTTTTTCATGCCAATACTCGCAGTGGCAACCCTCATGGAATTCTATTAAAAAAGGTGCTGTCCCTGCGAGAGGCAAAATGTTCCCCATACAAATAATGAGAGCTCTTTGCTATGTGAAAGTTAGCAATGGAGGACGAAGAACAGAGAGGGAAACCAGCGTGCATTAAAACATGAATATTACGCTTAATACAAATCAAATTACGCTGTTTTCTGTGCCCTTTACCTTACATTTGCAGTAATTTTCGTTTGCATAGATTTTCATTTCAGAATAATTAGTATTTTGAATGAAAACTCGGCAATTTTTAACTTGTGAGAAAAAATAGTGAGAAATGTAATGCGAAAATGTTTATAGAATTATGCTGGGATTTGAGAGAAAATGTCATGTACACCCATGGAAAGCCCATGTAATTGTAATTTAAAGGGACACTGAACCCAAATTTTTTCTTTCATGATTCTTTCAGATAGAGCATGCAATTTTAAGCCACTTTCTAATTTATTCCTATTATCAATTTTTCTTTGTTCTCTTGATATCTTTATTTTAAAAAGAAGACATCTAAGCTTTTTTTCATTCAGAACTCTGGACAGCACTTTTTTATTGGTGGATGAGTTTATCTACCAATCAGCAAGAACAACCCAGGATGATCACCAAAAATGGGCCGGCATCTAAACTTACTTTCTTGAATTTCAAATAAAGATACTAAGAGAATGAAGAAAATTTGATAATAGGAGTAAATTAGAAAGTTGCTTAAAATGTCATGCTCTATCTGAATCACAAAAGAAAAAATTTGGGTACAGTGTCTCTTTAAGTATGAATTTTTTGCTTTTTTTTTGCACATTCAGTGTACTTTAATTACGGTTTATGATGTCCATAGTTAATATAATTTATTCTTGTGTAATTTACCTATACCTACAAATGCGATTTTTGGTGAAAAATTTTGTACAAATTTTAATGCATCTTAACAATACATTTTTTTTCTGGTACAATTATTCATTTTGTAAGATTTTAAAATTACAAATTTTATCATGCAGTTTTGTGATGTATTCATCTCCTTCCCAATACAAAAATGCAGTATACGCCCCTTAGCGAGACACTCTGTTTTCAGGGTAAAAAGTGGCTTTATATAATTTCACCAGGGAAATAGAAGGACTGGCGAACATTCACAATAAAATCTCACCAGCCAAGCGATCTCTTTAGAATTTGGGCCTTAGACAAACCAAAAAGATACTTTTCAGGATTCTGTACTCTGACCTTGCATCTCATTTTTGAAGAATGTGTATTGATCTAGTCAATTTCAGTACTACCGCCACATCTGACAATATAATTGGTCATGTACAGCGCCAGATTTATAATTAGGCAGAGTAGGCATGTGCCTACATGCACCCTCCATAACTTATGTTATTGAGACAAATTCTTAATTTCTAAAGCTCTTGATAAAGACGTTAAAATGCGTTGAGGGAAATAAAGCTGTAATTTTTATGTTTGTAAAGAAAGAAACTGTACTCAAGTTTTTAATAAAGGAGCTGATCATTCAACTTTAATCCTGTGCATATCTTCTATTTGATGTCTATGGGGTGCTGGCAAACTACAATATTGTGCAATTCTCCTATAGTGACTCAAAAGAAGCACGCATCTGGGGATACCATGTGACAATGCACTCCAGCAAGCATTTTACCATTTGTGGACCAGCGCTTCCTCTAAAAACACAAAACCCTCCATAGAGGGGCACCTATCTCTGCCTATTATAAATACCAGTCATCTTAAAATTACCTTTCTGAAACCAGCTGGAAAAAATAGTAACAGCTAGTTACTGTTCAGCTAAAGAACCTCTGATGTCAGAGCTAGCTGCTTCCTGTGCTTTCTATCATTTTTCAGCAGCAGTCATGTGCCTACTCTGATATCACAGGTGACTTAGGTGGATGGGAATTAGCTGCTACCCGCAATAAGGTGGCTTCATGTAGGTAACTATAAGCAAATTATTTTTTATAAAAAATAATATAATATAAAAATAATTTATGTTCTAGTAGGGTCCGTACGGTACCATATTATTGATGCTATTACATGTTAAAGAATATGATATTAGTTTTTAGTAGCCCCCACAAATAGTCTGTAACTATAAGCACAGCTGTGTTTCTAGTTGTTAATGTGTCTGTATAATTTAATATATCTGTATTTTTCATAAACTAAATACAGGTTTTACATTGGACCTTCTCATACCCTTACCCCTGAAAAAAGTATGTGGCATAGGAGGTGCTGTTATTTCACTGCCGTCGGCCATCTTAGTTAAGGTCAGCGGCACATTGGTGAACAGGAAGTGCAGGGATTTTGGTGCCTATAGACACGTGGATTGTAAATCAGGCCCTTGTCGTCTATAAAAAAATATATTAAATAAATCATTGTGTTGAACTTGGCTCCGTATTTTTGTTTTTTATTATACTGGCCAATCATACCAATGCATCAAGTCTGTGCTTTCAAATTCCTTCCTGTTGCTATAGGTACTGGAGACTTTTAACTATAAATTATGCTAAATGTGCATAATATATGCAAGGCATAAAATTGATTTAAGGCAAATAAAAGCAAAATCTGTTTTTAGTGCATTTAGACATTTCAAAGAATGGTTGTTCTATTGACAAGTTATTTAAAAAATGCAATAGTATTTATTACTTTTATTTATTTTTTAAAGAAACTAAATAAAACTAAATATACTTTAACACCATGTCACTTAAAATAGAATTACATTTTTCTTTTTACATTTCCAGATTTCCTTTGCAAAAAAAATATGAAAATATGAGTAGTGGGTTCTTGTTCATATCAGATGGGAAATTAAATGAGAATGACAATTGGAGTAAATATATTCAGCATAGACTTGGCAGGCTCTTGAATTTAAAATGTAACACCAAAATATCTGTGTAAGTTTAAATAATTTTGTTTTAAAAAAAAGTATACCATACAGATTATGTTGAATGAGTCTCTGTTATAAACACAAATTAGCTAAAATGCGATATGTATATTCAAATGAGTAATTATTACAATATTTGAAGTGAATACGTTTAATAGTTTTGTGAGATATTTAAAGGACCATTAAAGGGATACTGAACCTAATTTTTTTATTTCATGATTCATATAGAGCAGGCAATTTTAAGCAACTTTCTAATTTACTCCTATTATAAATTGTTCTTCGTTCTCTTGGTATCTTTATTTGAAAAAGTAGGAATGCTAGATTACGAGTCGGTCCAATTTTGGTTCAGGGCCCTGGATAGCACTTGCCGATTGGTGGGTACATTTAGCATGTACCCTGGTGCTGAACGAAAGATGGGCCAGCTCATAAGCTTACAATCCTGTTTTTCAAATAAAGATACCAAGAAATCAAAAATTGATAACAGGAGTAAATTAGAAAGTTGCTTAAAATTGCATGCTCTATCTAAACAATGAAAGAAAAAAATAGGGTTCAGTATCCCTTTAAATACAGTAGTACTGCATAATCTACAGATGCATAAATAAAAAGATAATGCAAAAGCATTTAGTTTAAAATTCTAAATTTTGACAATCCCCTCCCCCTGCACCAAGTGACAGCCATCAGCCAATAAAAAAAATGCAATTCTTGTACATGCTCAGTAAGTGCTGGTGACTCAGAAAGTGTGCTTCTAAAAAAACTGTGAACATTTTGATAATGGAAGTGAATTGGAAAGTCTATCTGAATCATGAAAGTTCAATTCTGAGATTAAAAAAGGCTGTTTTAGTGACCCCACCATTATGCAATGGGATATTTTTATAATTATCTACAAAAAAATGAGCTGAATAGTTTTTGCTGAGGTTTGGTGGCGTGGTGGCCTGTAGTATGTATTGGGCTCTTAAACATTCATGATTCAGACAGAGCATGCAATTTTAAACTTTCCAATTAACTTTTCTCATCAAATTTGCTTTGTTCTTTGGTATTCTTTGTTGAAAGCTAAACCTAGGTAGGTTCATATGCTAATTTCTTTGCCCTTGAAGGCAGCCTCTTATCTCAGTGCATTTTGACAGTTTTTTACAACTAGACAGCGCTAGTTCATGTGTGTCATATAGATAACATTGTGCTCACTCCCATGGATTTACCTATGAGTTAGCATTGATTGGCTAAAATGCAAGTCTGTCGAAAGAACTGATCTAAGGCAGCAGCCTGCAGAGACTTAGATACAAGATAATCACAGAGGTAAAAAGTATATTAATATAACTGTGTTGGGGATTGTGTAATAAAGGGATTATCTTATCTTTTTCAACAATAACCATCCTGGAGTAGAATGTCCCTTTAACTTAAATATAAATAAATATAAAATTTAAGGCACCTGAAAATAAGTCTGCTGGGTAAAGATTAAAAACACTACGCTAAACTAAGAACAATGTGCATAAAGACTGTAAAGACATATATTATAATAATATAAATATGTTAATGTAAAAAAAATCACTTTGGAAGATATCTGTAAAGTAAAACTGTCAAATGTCTTCCCCAATTTTTTACTAACCACCTCCCTGTTATTCCTTTCCCTTTTCAGGTTCCCACAATAAGAAAACAGAACATTTAGATGTTAAACACTTTCCCACCTGGGTGCTAAGCTGATTTAATTTTTTTTTTAAATATTTTTTTAACGTTTTTCTTTTTTTTTCAGATCCCCAAGACTTACACCGTTGGAAAGATTAGGCGATTACCTTTCCAACGGTGAGATACAGGCTTCTAAGCAGCATGCCCCCTTTCCCTATACTTGTCATTGTCATTTTAAAATAAAGTTGAGCTGTGACATCATCACGTCATTGCGCGTGAGACGTCACCGTGCAAAACGTGAAGTCCCGGCGAGGCCTGTCACTATACAGGCCGATCGCTGGGGTAGGAGCGGGTGGGAACCCCCAGATCTCCCTCAAGGTGGGAGAGTGCTAGCGATGGCTCTCAGACATCGTTAGCACCTGATTGGGAAACTCTGTGACGACATAGAGCCGTCGTTAGCACTCAAGGGGTTAAAGGAATAGTCTAGTCAAAATTAAACTTTCATGATTCAGATAGAGCAGGTAATTTTAAGCAACTTTCTAATGTACACCTATTATCAATTTTCTTCATTCTCTTGCTATCTTTATTTGAAAAAGCAGGAATGTAAGCACTGGTGCCGGCTCGATTTTGGCTCAGCACCTGGGTAGCACTTTCTGATTGGTATCAAAATGTAGCCACCAATCAACAAGCTCTACCCAGGTGCTTAACCAAAAATGGTCTAGCTCCTAAGCTTACATTCAAATACACCTAGCGCTGTGGAATCTGTTGGCGCTCTACAAATAACCGATAATAATAATAAAAAGATACCAAGAGAACAAAGAAAAAAATATAATAGGAGTAAATTAGAAAGTTTTTGAAAATTATTATTATTATCATTTATTTGTATAGCGCCGCCAAATTCCATAGTGCTGGTTACAATGATAGGGGTATACAATGACAAAGATTTTTGAAAAAATACAAAACATAACAAAACTGAACAAATCTAGTACAGGAGGAAGAGGGCCCTGCTCCGGAGAGCTCACAGTCTACAGGTTTAGGGTGCAGAGACATAAGGTTGGGGTAGCTTGTTACATCAGCTGTAGTTGCAGCAATGAGTCAGGTAGTTCATGTATTAGTTTGGTTCGGATGAGGGATGGAGGAGATATGGTAAGCCTCTCTGAATAGGTGGGTTTTCAAGGAGCGTCTAAAGCCATACAAGGTTGGAGACAGTCTTATGGAGTGGGGTAGAGAGTTCCAGATGACAGGAGCAGCATGTGCAAAGTCTTGGAGGCGGGAGTGGGATGTAGAGATAACAGGAGTAGAGAGACGTAGGTCAGAGGTTGATCGAAGAGGACGGGATGGGGAATATTTCACGTTGAGAGAGGAAATGTAGTTGGGAGTTTTCTTGTTTAGTGCTTTGTAAGTTAGGGTTAATACTTTAAATTGTATTCTGGAGTATATGGGGAGCCAGTGTAGAGACTGGCAGAGTGGAGCAGCTGATGTAGAACGGCGACTTAGGTGGATGAGTATAGCAGAAGCATTCATAATAGATTTGAGAGAGTAGAGGCAGTGTTTTGGAAGGCCATTTAGGAGTAGATTGCAATAATCAATGCGTGACAAAATGAGGAAATAATTAAGTATTTTTGTAGTTTTTTGAGTAAGGAAGGGACGAATTCTGGAAATGTTGCGTAAGTGTGAACGACAGGATTTGGTAAGTGCTTGTATGTGTGGGTTGAATGTGAGCTCTGAGTCTAGTGTGACCCCAAGACAGCGGACCTGGGGTTGAGGTGTTGAAAATAGTCTCCAACGGTCAGAGAAATGTCAGGTGTTGGATGTCTTGAAGAGGGGGAAATAAGAAACAGCTCAGTTTTGAACAGATTGAGTTGGAGGTAGTGTGCAGACATCCAAGAGTAAATTGCAGAGAGGCAGTTGGATATCTGGTTGAGTAAAGAGGGAGAGATATCAGGAGAAGAAAGATAGATTTGGGTATCATCAGCATATAACTGGTACTGGAAAATTGCATGTTGTATCAGAATCATGAAAGTTTAATTTTGACTAGACTATTCCTTTAAATTAGTGGGTGCTCAAAAGTAGTAGCAAACTACTAAGGATGTAAACAAGTAAAAAAAAGAAGATATCCCCAATCAGTTTGTGTTTCACATCCTCTTAGTCAGGGAGACATGAGTGGCTGCAGACTGAAAGATTTTATTGCAAACCTACACCGTCCTCTTAATGGTTATCAGCTGAAGGTACCACCCATAGTCTAGTTACCATTGAGGTGGTAGATTTTTTTTATGTTACCACAAGTTTCCACACTTTACCACCTCAATGGAAACTAGGCCATAGTTTGCATGGATAGGTCAGCTAGATAATTAATCATTGATGTAAAACCATTTGAATCTAGCTATATAGTTAAATGATGGTAACTGACCAAAAAATTAAAATTCCTCTTTGTAGTTATAACGATTGTTTACATCAGACACATGCATTATAAATACTGCTCAGCATTATTGCGTTAGTATGCAGTAGCATACAATGCCAGTATTGAATTACATTACGTACTTTGATTATTTATATTTATCTTATTAATATGTATATATCTGTATAAATGTGTTATATTAGATATGTGCATTTGAAAATGGATGAATGTAAAAAGAAAAGCGATTTTTAACATATCTGCAGGGGCGCATTATGGCCTAGGCCAACAAGGCCGGTGCCTAGTACGTCAGATTTTTAGGGGCGGCACTTTTTAACACCACTACCGGTACGGCGCAATAAATATTTTTTTTTCAGCATCTAATACATTTACAGTTAGATGTTCATTTAGATAATGAATGATATTATGTATGTATGTATGCAGGGGCGGGCTATTGAAAGCAGGCATCATATGTTAGCTCAGCTGTGTATTATGTTTGTCACTGGCTTAGGTTGGCGGAGTGTATACGGAGGGAGAGAAGCGGAGGTGCCAAGGTGAGCTAGGCCGCAGCGAGGCCTCCATTGGAGTGTACAGCGCTACCCTAACATGGGTTATGTGCTGTTGGTGGTACAGAGTCAGTCGCCGTATGGTCTTGCTGGTTGCTGGAGCTCAACTATTAGATGCAGAAGTGATATTGGTAGACGCCGGAGTAACAGCAGCAGTGCCTACCCAGGGAGGATTTTACAGGTACATCAATAGAGCGGGGAAATAGGCCGTCACCCAGGGTAATTGTAGGGGGCATGTCAGTGACTTGGAGAGACACTTACTGAAGCCATATGGTACGCGTACGAAAATAAAACTTGAGGTGGCTAGGTTGGACTCGTCTCTGCAATATACCTGTAAATATCAGCCTGTGCAGTAACAAGCAAAAACATTTATTCATAGCTGGGAAATAGTTATTTCACTTATTTGTTTAACAATTGAACGACTAGTCCTTAGTAAGTTTAATGTCCAACACCCATGTGCGCTAATGAAATGCTAACTTCTTCAGACAAAGACAATTTTCAACTGGCAATATTCTTGCCCCAGAGATGGTCTGCATACACCTATGGCTTCAGTGAATTCATGTGAATCGAATTGTGCAACAGCTAGTTAACTCTAAATAGTCAGCCTTGATGAGAATATCAGTTTTTATAATGCCCATGGTGATATATTTAAAATCAAGAACTTTATTTGTAAGATATTTAAAAGCGAGGATGTATTTGCTGTGAATAAGTTCCATGTATCTCCTCAACAAACTGGCACATTATATACTTTTATCTATACATATTTCCAATGGTTAAGAATAAGTGACAGAGGCAGGCAAAATGCCCTGCTGAACACAGAGCCCTGGGCGCGAGAGGCTTAGCACGGCGGCTCTTTATAAAATCCTTTAGTATTGATCATTTAGTGTCATTTTATTATAGGTTATGTGTCCAAAAATGGCCCTATGTGTTCCCCCTTCAACTCTTGTCTTATGGTAGGTGGTCCAAAAGATGTCACTATTTAAAATTAGGGGAATTAGTTTCAGTATTTCCAGCATTCTGGGCACTAAGTGATGATATGCGGCAGAGCTATTTCACACTGGGGATCTGTATATTGTTTAACTGGGGAGGTTACACAGTTGCCCTTTGTATAGTGCCATAGCAGGGACTTTTAAATATAGGCTCTGTATGTTATTATGTGCTGCTCACATGACCGCACGCAGCTCTTCTGACCTCGCGCAGATCAAGTGACCTCCCCCGCACAGCAAATACGACGGACTTAAGTTTTCTCAGTGCCGCTAAAAGATTCTGAAAGTAAGACGACCTCGATTATAAGATGAGGTAATTTTTTCAGAGGTTTTTTCTGAAAGAAGCCTCGTCTTATAATCGAGCAAATAGTTTTAACTTCATTGGGGGTAGTTATTTTCATGGTATTATCATATTGACACCAGGATATTTTAGGAGTGTATTATATGTTTTTTCTGTTGACATGTATCCTTAAAGGGATATTAAATAGTACTCCTTTAATAAAAACAAATATGTTAAATCAAAGTAAACATAAAAAGAAACAGATGTAAAAAATAGCAGACAACTTACTTGTTTTTCTTGCAAAATGAGCACTTACAAATTTTTGGTGTAGCCACTGCCCTTTAGAGAAATAAGAGAGCTGGCATGTTGGCAACTTAGGTTGCATTTTGCCTCTTCTGAGCATGGGCAAATCTGACTCCCTGTTAATCTAGTATTCACTTAATAGTAAACCATCTCATGTTACACTAGAAGTTTTATGACATCAGGCTAGATATGCCTTCTTGTAGAGACCACAACCTCCTTGTAGGGCTGTAAGGAAGTAATGTAGACTGCAAACATGAAGTTAAAAAAAATAAAAGGTAAAATTCATTCAAAATGACGAATAATACATATTGCAATGGTTTCTATTAAGTATAAACCACTGCTTAGTGCTTTTTTATTACAACAATCTTGACAACTGTTGAAGTGTAATTGCCTGTTATGTTTTATATTATAACCTCAATAACAGAAATTAAAAAAATATAAGAGGAACATTTCCATATAAGAAGTATTAAACACAAAATACATTTAATGCACCTCATTCTAATTGTGGGTGCTGCTATTTTGGAGCCCAGGTTTCACTGCAGGTATTTGAAGGAGAGTTGCTGCACATGTACAAACACGTCAGCATTGGAATGTGGTGAAAGCTAGATTTCAACATGGTGGTACCCATCACTAGAGGAATAACCTCAACACTATACTTAAAAAAATGTATTAGGTGATTAAAGTGAAAGTCAAATTTAACAAACTGGATTAATGCTATGGATTCACCTTGTATCAAACTATGTAGTCGCTAACTTATTATTTTTAAATTTGTTCCTAATTTCTAAATTTGTATGTTTGCTCGATCCTACCGTCTTGTAGGTTCCTCTGCCCCTGCTCGTTTCCTGGTTTTGGAGTTTTACACTTAAGGGCGGTCCCACCCACTCTATACGTGGTCATTCGTGCTCGCTCTCATTCAAGATTGTAACTTGCTCCGATCAATGTGTGCGGATGCAGTTAGGTAATTAGCTGAGTTTCCCTGTTCAGTTCAATTCTCATGCGTGTCTCATAAATGCTCTTCCATACTTTAATTCAGTGAGTTAATTCAGTGAGTAGCGCATGCGCATTTGAACATTGGGGCTTTACAGACGCCACTGGGTGACCAATTAATTAGTTGTAGCGAGATTTGTCATCTCAAAACACTTTTTTTTTAGCCGGGCGGAGGAATGGAGAGATAATTTTGCGGATTTTAAGGTAAATAACTATGCTAAAGATACTTCTTTAAAAAAATAATAATAATAATATTTAAAGATGTATTTTTATGTGCGGCATAAAGATGATCGATAGTTGACTTTCACTTTAATGTTCCTTTAAACATTTACCAGGACCTCAGTGTTTTAAGCTGTCATCGATATTGGTCTGCCATAGAATATGACTTTAGTATTTGAGGAACTATTTGAAGTTGAACCAATGAGCATGTAACATATTACAAATGAATGTTACTCCTCTGATACATGTCAAGTTTAATTACATTATGTAGTTAATATTCTAATTAAAGGATCCCTTTACCACTACAACCTAGTGGTTAAAACAACAAATAAAACATTTTACATCACTCTTATATTGTTCCGTGTACAACAGATCCTCGGCACTTAGTAGCTACATGAAAACAAGTAACGTTCTGCTGTGTCTGCTTTGCATTAAGAAAAAATGTAAACATCCCCTGTATGAAGGAACCTGTATTTATATATGTATCATTACTTGTAACATAAAATTTGACATGAGTGCATCAAGTGACTGCTCTTGTTTGTTGAATTGCTACACTGAAAAACCCCATGAAAGACTTCCCAGTCCATAAACAAGTAACACAAACCAGACTGAACCATACTGAATAAAATAACATTTGTGAAGGACAGTTGCTGTGCGGGGGTTTGAATGTTACGTGAAAGCTTCTCAATGAATGAAGAACAGCTTTTTTTTTTTTTTTGGGTTTAGTGGTTGTAATTGGGAAATAGACAAGATTTTGCCGTCCAGGAGGTCGATGGATCAAGGTTAGGGAAAATATATTTGTATATGTTTTCATTCTGTTTACAATGCATATGTAAGGTGAGAAGGTTGTTAGACAAGCTTCTCATATGTGAATTACGAGACAAGTATAACATTTGATCTTATCACTCATCCTGTAGCATGAATAAGGGCACACATTACTGCTTGTGCCAAAATGGGTTTATCAAGCTATCTATAATATTGATTAGCATCTTTGCACAGGACGGACACAGCTTTCGAGCCCTTTTGGTGTGGGCTCTCTCACACAAGCCTGCAAACACGAGTTCATTTTTTTTTTTTTCATGATTCAGGCAGAGCATATAATGTTTAAAAAGTTACCAATTTACTTCTATTACGAAACTGACTTCATTTTCTTTCTTGAAAGGCAGGTAGGTATGTTCTGGATCGTGCATGCTTTTGGAGCAATGATTGCCAGTAGTTTTAAAAGTATGATACATTTCCAAGAACACTAGATGGCAGCAGTGTTTGCTACCATGAAGTACACCACACACATGTACCCTACCTACCTAGGTATGCTTTTAAAGAAATAATACCATGAGATTGAAGCCATTTTTGTCACAGAAGGATATTGGAATTTTTTTTAAAAATTGTATGCTCTGTCTGAGTCACAAAAGCATAATTTGGGGTTTTGTGCCCCTTTAAGAAGCAGCGATCATAAGACTGGTGCTTCCTCACCTTTTTTGCTTCTTCAAGGGCGACAGGCTTAGAAAACACAGACATCCATTGTGGGTAACTGACTACCTTTGTTGTCACACGATTGGAAATTCTTGTGCATGAATAACCACAGGAAATCTTGTCCCTGCAGTTTGGTCCATCAACATCATGGTTATATTTTTCAAAATGTGTTCTGTGGAACCACACACTACATCTGGGGCAAAATGGGTTAATTAGTATATCTAAACTAGTGACAAAGTAATCTCTGGTCATGTACAGTTTGGCCACTCAGACTCAACCCAAACAGTGTTTTGCGGCATCATGGTATTCCATGGCATTTGATTAGTGAGAAAAATTCCCACTAAATATTTATTTCTTCAAGGAAACCAGTGGCAGTTGGAACTGGGGTAGCAGTCTCAATTCTCAAACGTGTCAATAGCCATACATTTGAAAGCCAGTTCCTTTTTAGTTGGAGGATTTAGATAAGAAAAGCAATACACAGTAGAAAATGATGACCCCCCCACCAACACAACTACCAGTACAATCCTCCAACCTTGGTAGCATCTCCAATTTCTACAGTCTAAAACCACCCAATGAGGAAGAAAAGATTCATGTTTCACTGTGTTTATTGATATTGCTTTTTTTCCGTGGGGATCAAGTAGTTAATTTAAAGGACTATGAAATTCAGAATGAAATTTTCCTGATTCAGATAAATTATGTATTTACTATTAGTATCAAATTTAACTTTTTTCTCCTGGTATCCTTTGTTGAAAAGTGACAAGTTCACAGCATATATATGTTGAGTTTGTGATTAGCTTTCACAGCATATATAGGTTGAGTTTGTGATTAGCTGATAACTGACATGTGACACAGGGGCCAGGGAAATAAAAAGGAATTCTGCATTTCAAGCAAGGAGTAGAATTTTTTTGACGAATTTCAAAGTAAGAGGTCAAATACAATCTTTCCAATCATGTTTATTGGCTCCTGGTTTTTGTTTTTCAAGTTCCGAGCAATCACAATGCAAACTATAAAACCATTTCTTATCAGTTAATGTTTGGATCGGATCCAAGTGGATATCTAAAAAATCATCCATATGATGTATGGACAGAATTAATTTTGTCGATAACAATCTATCCAACCACGAGTTTTGCAATATATTTAAATAACAAAATGGACACATCAAATTCAACAGACAAAGAGCGTTGATAAAGAGTAAAACAGCGTTTTTGACAGTGTTCTTAGGCAATTTGGAATATTTATACTATCTTGCACATGTGTAATACACTCTAAAAAAGGGAACAAACACCATTTTAGATGTATTAATGAATATATGGTTTAGATTCATTAAACTTATATTTAGCACTATTGTATAGGTCCTTGGTAGTGGGCATTTACATATGTACATATACTTAAAAGACATATATATGATATTGCTTACAGCAAACAAGATCGGGAGAAAACGGAAATCAGGATCTAGAAATGGCGCTTAGCAGTCACACTCTTAAAATGTTTGTTTTTATTTCATACTCACATTTTTGTCATTCTAAGTTACAGTAATTTCATCATATTAAACAGGATTTTTATCAGCAATCTTTGGTAATGAATATTCAAAAAACGTTGTATTTTAAATATTCGTTGCCCGTGCTATTCAGTATTTGTCTAGTTTTAAACTAAAACAATACTGAACATTGGTGGAACATTTACATTCGTTTTTGTTAAAAGGATATAAAAACCGATTGTCTTTCTTTTATGATTCAGAAGGAGAATGCGATTTTAAAATACTTTCATATCAATTTTTCTTCATTCTCGTGGTATCTTTTGTTGAAAAGCAGGGACATAAAGCTTAGGAACCAGCCCATTTCGTGAGCACTATATGGCAGCAGTTTTGCGCGAATCTTATACATTTGCAGGAGCACTAGAGGCATCACTATTTCCTGCTATGTAGTGCCCCAGATGCCTACCCAGGTATCTCCAACACAGAATATCATGGAAACAAAGTACATTTAATAATAGAAGTTAATTGGAAACTTTTTAAACTGGTATGTTCTGTCTGAATCAGAGAAGAATATTTTTGAGTTTCGTATCCCTTTAAAGAAATGTAAATGATCCTTTGCTACAGGTGAAATACTTCACCTGTAGCGCTACATACTTACCCTTAGCGGACTGGAGACCCTTTTTAACGCAGGCCCTGGGATCCGCGACGCTAAGCTTCCTATTAGCGCACTACAGGTAAGTATTTTAACCCCCTAAGATAATTTAAAGAAAATTAATGAATACTTATGAATTTCATCAGTATTTATTTGTTTTCTTTTCGGTGTGCATTCGTTTAGATATTTGTTTTGTGAAAACAAGACATATATCCATGTTTTATTAATAAATATGCATTTGTAATGAAACAAATGCACATGTCTACCTGTTTGGGACTGGAAAGGTTTGGATTTTGGAATATTCTATATATCTGCATCTGTGAAATGAGACAGCTAGGAGAGGGAATGGGACAGAAATGTCATGTCATTTAGGCTTAGGCACGCAACCAAAATATAGTTTTGTATAATTTTTAATACTTTTGTATACATAGTACCATCAGATAGATAGTACAGTACTGTACTTTTAAGAGTAATCATTGTTGTTTTAAATTAATATAGGCTATGATTTTAGAACACAAATATATGTGAATATGTGGAGGAGATACAAACCCAGTGCCTTATAGCATTGCATGGCATGACAGTTATGCTGCATTAACACTTGGTGCTTTGCATTTTATATTACTTTACACTTCAAATTAAGTTTTATTACATTTAAACTTTGCACTTTCTATTTTTATATTTTAGTTTGTAAAGGATTGTGATTTTTCAAATTCTGATTATGCTTTCACAATTTCTGTTTGACTTTAACAAATTAGGATCATACTTTGTATATTTATGTGTATCTTTTTACAAATTACATTGCACTTTTGAGCAAACTTCACCTGCATAAAGCTGGCGAGAAAGATCAGTGCGACCAGCTTGTTTAAAATGATTCCAGCATTTTACAAGACTTGTGAGATAGCTTTAGACATACCCTGCGAATGCCCTTGTTCAGCCCAGGGAACTCCCCTCTCCCTCCCAATTTCTGAAGCTCTGTTTTATTTTACGATAGAGAAAATAGCAAGTGCAATGTAAGTTGTAAGAGATACACATAAATATACAAAGTATGATCCTAATTTGTTAAAGTTACACAGAAACTTCCAAAACATAATTAGCATTTGTAAAATCACTGCTAAATCTAAATCTAAATGTATTAAAATATAAAAAAGAAAGTACAAAGCTTAAAGGTAATAATACTGAAAGGACCCAATCTGAAGTGTAAAGTAATATAAAAGACAATGGACAAAGTATGATTCCAATCCGTTCCCAGGAAATAGAAATTGTGTATAAATGGTCTAAAGGTGGCTTGAAGAATTAAATAATGAGTTTGGTTGTTTTTTTTTCTGTGTCTCTAATAGGAATAATTAACTGCTCAGTATGTTTCTGAGAAACATACAGTATGAAACTATAATGGAGAGTTATGGGGGAGACAGCAGATTTCTCAGGGCCCAGGACAGCATTAAACTTAATTATGCCCTTTCTGCTTATGTATGCATGCTTTGGTTGTGTTTGCAACTTATGTAACACATCTCTAATGAAGAACAGGGTGAGCTAAGTTATAACTTCAGTGATCAAGTGCCCTAGGGGCATGACACGCGTCTGATGTGGAGGGTCTAGGCTCTCTCACTTTGTCTTGCTTCTTTGCTTTTATGGTGCAGTGTATGTGCCCTTTTTGCTTTTAAATGTGGAAATAACTATGTTTATTTTACCCTGTCTGTGATCTGTTGAGTGCCGGGATCCTTAGATTCTAAGTTATAACCCCCCAATAAAATCCTTTATTATTAATAGCCACATATTGCAAAATAGAATAAATAAAAACTAGCGTTAAGGAATCTCTACAAATAACTGATAGTAATAATAATAATAAAAGGCTCAAAAGTAATATGCACCTCTCTCTTCACATTTTACTGACAATGTCATGAGAACTTGGAATCTGTCTTTTATGATAAAAGTTATCTGTGTACCGGAAAACCTAAAAATATTCTACAGTCTATAAACCTATATAAATATCAGGCGTATATTATTTGCCTAGCGGTATTCAGACACATGCCAAGATTACTAAAGAGGCTGATTGCTTCACAATGTGTTACTTGTGTAAATGTGTTAAACAGATGTATTTCATTTGACATAATGACTGGAATACATGTCATGGTGAAGGTACGTTAGACACAATATAGATAAGGAAAAACAGGAATAAACATAGGCTGGGACAGAAGCAGAGGTCATGTAGAAACTACTAGCTTCAGGGCAAGCTTTGAATCTGCCTCATCCATAAATATACTTCTAATATACTTCTAAAGAGTTGATGTATTCCTTCTCACACTGTTGCAGTTACCAGTATGCAAATACCACAAGTACACAGAATATATCTTGTACTTCATGAATAACATATACAGGTATTTATACCAATATAACATGAATTAGCTGAATTTTTCACTAGCAAGCATTTGTGTCTAGGGACATGTATTTAAAATGCTCTTCCCTAATGGTTCAAGTGATGCAACTTTAAAATCCACAGTTTATTTCCTTACATTTTCTAATCTAAGCTATAAACCAGACTGACATGTAAGCTAAAAGTAGACTGCAGACATGGGCCGAGATATTTTGCTCTTGACCTTGTGGAAATGGTAACACACAATCGTATTAAAAATTACTGGTACAATTTATTTTAACCAAAGCTTTTCAATGCTCCAGATACATAAATAGCACTCCCTTATACGTTCAATGGGAAGCGGTAATAGCAAGCACATTGCTTGTATGACAAGTCATTGGTTAGTTGTTGCAATTTCGCATTTAGTTCTTTTGAAAAACAGACATTAACTGTTAGATATGTGCATGATCGAAAAATTCGTTTCGGTTCGGATCGATTCAGAGTTTTTCGAATTTGGTTTCGGATCGATTCGAATTCAGAAAACTTCGAATGAATTTGTTTCAAATTCGTTTCGAATTCATTCGGATTCGAAAAAATTCGGCTGGATTCGGTTCGGTTCGGAAATTTGGAATTTCGGTATGTGTGCTGTGTATTAGACTAGTATTATGTACTGTATATTAGGTGTAACCCATAGCAGAGTGATATAACCTAATATACTGTACAATACTAGAGTAATCCATGGCCATCCGAATTTACCGAATAAATCCGAACTAATTCGGATTTATTCGGTAAATTCTGCAGTATTTTAATTCAGAAATTCGGATCGATCCGAATCTCCGAATTTGCAGAATTTTCCGAATTTCCCAATCGATCCGAAACGAATTGCACATGTCTATTAACTGTTAACGTTTGTTATTATGCAATCACACTCCACTACTTAAATGTAATTCTTTAGCTTTGTTGGCTAAGTACTCAAGTGTTGTCTGACATTAATTTTTTAGTATTGGCTCTCAAATAAATCTTTTATCTGAGGGAAAGAACACACCTGTGCTATCTGACTTGAATATTATACTACTGAGCGCACAAAAAATATTAATAGTGCAAAAATGCACGCGCAATAGATTAACACTTCAGACTACTTGCATTTTTGTACTGCACTTGAGTTTTAGCCTTCTTAAAGGACCAGTAAATACAGTAAATTTGCATAATCGACACATGCAGTATAAAAAAACAATAGCACTTAGGGGCCGATTTATCAATATCTGTCCGACATGATACGCAGACATCACCAGAACTGCTTGTGCAATGCCGCCCCCTGCAGATTTGCGGCCAATTGGCTGCTAGCAGGGGGTGTCAATCAGCCCGATTGTATAGGATTGGGCGGATTGCAGACCACACCCTTAGAGGCAGCGGATCAGTTGGTCTTTAGACCGCTGCTTCATAACTGCTGTTTCTGGTGAGCCTGAAGGTTTGTGCGGAAACAGGGGCATTAAGCTCCGTTTAGAGCTTGATAATTCGGCCCCTTAGTCTGAACTTCTGACTAATTTTATCATGTGACAGCCATCAGCCAATCACAAAAGCATATGCATATAGTCTGTGAATTCTTGCACATCCTCAGTAGGAGTTGGTGACTCAAAAAGTGTAAATATAAAAAACTGTGTGTATTTTGTTAATGGAAGTAGACTGGAAAGTTGTTTAAAATTGCTGCTCTATCTGAATCATTAAAGTTTAATTTTAACTTGAGTGTCCCTTTAAAGGGACATTGTATAAAACAAATCAAGCATATGAAAGACACTGCTTAGAAATTATGTTTTGTGCCCAAGTGGTCCCTGGAATAAAAATTAATTGGTCGATAAAGAAAACTTCCAAATTCTATGGTGAAAGTCACATTACAAAATCATAAATACAAAAAGTTTTTTCCACAAAGTAAAAAAAACTCTAATAATTTGTTTTAGATCCAATGAAGAAAAAAATAACTAAGTGCCCATTTAATTAAAGAAAAAAACACTGAAAACAAGTTGTTAAGATATGCTTTGGGGGCTATAGTAAGTTATTTCTAAGCACTTCACACAGCTGTTTTAGTAAATTGGAATACAACCCTAATCCTCTGAATCTATGTCCAGACATAGGGGCCAATTTATCAAGGGTGGAATGGCCCCTGATGACCTTGTTTCCACGCGAGCCTTCAGGAAAACAGCTGCCTCTGAGGCTGCGGACATCAATCCGCCCGATCCTATAGGATCGGGTTGATTAACACCCCAGCCACGAATCTGCAGGGGGCGGCATTACACAAGCAGTTCACTAGAACTGCTTGTGCAATGTGAAATGCTGACAGCGTATGCTGTTGGCATTCAGCGATGTCTGTCGGACATGATATGCTACAGCGTATCATGTTGAATAGACACTGATAAATCGGCCCCATTTACTCCACTATGATTCCATCTTTCATTCTTTCTTTCATCCATCACTATCTCCCATTAAAGGGACAGTCTAGTCAAAATGACTCAGATAGGACATGCAATTTTAAACAACTTTCCAGTGTACTTTTATCATCACATTTGATTTATTCTCTTGGTATTCTTTGTTGAAAATTAAACCTAAGTAGGCCCATATGCTAATTTGTAAGCCCTTGAAGGCCGCCTCTTCTTTCAGGGCATTTTGACAGTTTTTCATAGCTAGACAGCACTAGTTCATGTGTGCCATATAGATAACATTGTGCCCACTCCTGTGGAGTTACCTAGGAGTCAGCATTTATTGGCTAAAATGCAAGTCTGTCAAAAGAACTGAAATAAGGGGCAGTCTGCAGAGTCTTAGATACAAGGTAATCACACAGGTAAAAAGTATATTTATATAACAGTGTTGGTTATGCAAAACTGTGGGATGGGTAATAAAGGGATTATCTATCATTTTGATCAATAAAAATTCTGGAGTAGACAGTCCCTTTAATGGACTCATCTTATTTGCGTTATTTTATGTATCCATTATCCTCCTAATACTGCCTCAGGTCATTTCAAAACTCAGTGATGTTGCTGTTGGAGTCATTCACTATAGATGTGTATTTGGCTTTAAAAGAATTAGTATTTGTCCGAATTAGTAGTCATCCAAATTGCTTGATCAATGATATTTTTAAAACTTTTAATATATTTAAAGTTTTTATTTTATTTATTTATTTAGAAAACCTCAGTTTCAATTTTGGTGATATTTTTTTATCAAAACTCAAGAACACTGCAGAATATTGATTTCCATAAGTGTCCGCAATTTACATAATCTTTCATAAGAGGATTTTAACAGTTCTCATAATGTAAATCACGAAACCGCTAAGTGACAAGGTTTAAAATATAGCCAAAAGTTCCAAACCTCACCATAAGAAAGAGTATGTCTTTGACGGATATCTATTACTGCAAGATGATGACAAGATACTGTTAATAACGTTCTTTTCAAAACAAAATGTTTGCGACTTCTGTTTAATGTAAAAACCTATGCTACAGACCTATATTATACTATATTAAACAGGACAGAATGGCAGATTGTTAAATTCATTTTAAAAAATGAAGCAGGGCTGATCCAGGAAGTTTTAGACCAGTAAGCCTGATATCGGTAGCAGGGAAGATAACAGAAGGTGTTATAAGAGATTTTATTCAAGAGTATATTCTTGTAAACAAGATATTGAGTTCAAATCAGTGTGGTTTTAGATCATTTCAAACTAATCTGATTAGATTCTATGAGGAAGTAAGTAATATATATATCTAAAGGGGAATCATGATAAAGTGCCACATGAGAGCTTATTGTGCAAAATTAAGGGACTGGGAATAGCTGAAAATGTTAATGGGTAAAAAAAATGGATAAAAGACAGGGAGCGATGTGAAATAGTAAAGAGAACATACTCAGATTGGACAAAAGTAATTAGTGGGGTCCTCACAGATCAGTACTGGGCCCTGATTGTTTTAATATTTTTTTATAAATGACTTCAAGGAAGGATTAAATAGTAACATTTTTATTTTTGTAGATGATACAAATATGTATAGTGATTAGTGCAGAGCAGGATGTAAATGTAAGGTTCTAGATTTTAGAAGTAAAAATATGCAGGCTACCTATCAATTAAATGGGACTAGACTTAGTAAAACAGAGGAGGAAAGGGATTTTGGCTTTCTTATAAATACCAATCTAAGAATTGGTGTGCAAGGCAAAGCAGCGACTTTAAAGTCCAATAAAATACTAGCATGTTTAAAAGAGGTTTTGATGCAAGGGAAGAAAGCATAATTCTGTCACTATATAAATCCCTTGTAAGACTTCACCTTGAGTATGGAGTGCTGTTTTTGGAGCACAAAATTAATAAGGCAAATAGAGGATTTAGACTATGAGCAGGGGTTAACTAAATTGGCTCTGTTTTCTCTAGATAAAATGCACTTGAATAGCGATTTGATTACTTTATACAAATATATTCATGGCCCATATACAAAGTTGGTGGAAGCTCTGCTTATCAGTTGAGAAAATTAACCTTAGGATTATTTATCAAACACCCCGTATTTGCACCTAGGAATTAATTCCAAAAACTTCTAAAAATTGTAATACAAGAATATAATCAAAATGTTTATTTTTTTTCACAGATGTGCCTATGGGGTATATTTACCAATATGCGAGTGGACATGATACCAAGTAGCGTATCATGTCCGCTGCACATCGTGGCACAGCGATAAATGCCGACAGCATACGCTGTCAGCATTTATCATTGCACCAGCAGTTTTTGTGAACTGCTGGTGCAATGCTGCCTCCTGCAGATTCGAAGCCAATCGGCCGCTAGCAGGGGGTGTTAATCAACCCGATCGTATTCAATCGAGTTGATTTCTGTCTGCGGCCTCAAAGCAGGCGGACAGGTTATGGAACAGCAGTCTTTAGACCGTTGCTCCATAACTTGCGTTTCTTTTGAGTCTGAAGACACACCAGAAACACGGGCCCTCAAGCTCCATTCGAAGCTTGATAAATGGGCCTCTATATCTTAACCCAAGAACTGTCAAGTAGCCTTAAAGTAAAAATATAGGGCTCTATTTATCAAGCAACAATAGCTTCCCCACTGCTCCTTAACTTGTCTGCACCTAAAAGGTGGCGGATTGCAATTATCCTGATCCGATCTGATTGGGATGATTGACAGCCCCTGCTAGTGGCCGATTGGCTGGTAGCGAGCAGGGGGCAGCATTGCACAAACATTACTGGTGAAATGCTTGTGCAATGATAAATGCGGACAGCATATGCTGTCCTCTGTAACGAATCATGTCCATCTAAACATTAAAAAATGGAGCCATTTGCTTTTACTTACTAAATATTTAAAAATATTTAGGTACAGCCCTTTTGTGCACACAAATGGTTTGTTCCACTACGTTGCACGTCACGTGGGCCACAGTTTTGGTATAAATACAGCAGAACAACCTTCCTGCTATCAGTTAAGCGTACAAACCACAGTGAGAAAGGGGAAGAGCAGTGATCTAATGGACTTTAAACGTAGCATGACAGTTGGTGCAAGAAGTGCTGGACGAAGCGTATCTGAAACAGCAGTACTCCTGAACTTTTCACGTACCAGTTTCAAGGGTGTATCGAGAATGGTGCAATGAACAAAACACATCCAGTCAGCAGTAGTCCTTTTGAAGAAAAATGCTCTATGATGAGAGAGGTCAGAGGAGGATGGCTATACTTGTGCAAGCAAACAGACAGGCCACAATTTTGCAAATCAAATCAGAATTCAACCTTGGTGCAGAGAAAAACATATTGCAATGCACCACTAGGCGTACCTTGTCGCGGATGGGCTACAACAGTCGGTGGCCACATCGAGTGCCATTGTTATCAGAGAAGAACAAGAGAGCACACCTTCTGTGAGCACAACACCAGCACTGGACCATCGAAGACTGGAAAATTGTCACTTGGTGTGATGAGTCGAAGTTCCTAGTATGTTATGTTGAGCTCAGGCTCCAAATTCGGCAAAACCAGCATAAATCCATGGACCTGTCATGTCTGATGAAAACTGTGCAAGGTGGTGGGGTGCTGTTATGGTGTGGGGAATGTTTTCCTGGAATGCATTGGGTCCATTGATACCCCTAGATTCACATCTAAATGCCACAGCTAACATACAGTAAATATTGCTACTGATCAAGTGCATCCTTTCATGTTGATAGTTTATCCTCAGGCATATGGTTACTTCCAGCAATATAATATGCCAGTGCATAAAGCCTGCATACTATGGGATGGTTCCTGGAACATGTCAATAACTTTTCTTTCCTGCAGTGGCCCTCTCAGTCCCCGGATCTCAATCCTATTGAACAACTTTGGGATGAGCTGGAAAAGGCTATTTGCTGCAGCCCCACACCTCTGTCAAAGAATGGTGCAATGAACAAAACACATCCAGTCAGCAGTAGTCCTTTTGAAGAAAAATGCTCTATGATGAGAGAGGTCAGAGGAGGATGGCTATACTTGTGCAAGCAAACAGACAGGCCACAATTTTGCAAATCAAATCAGAATTCAACCTTGGTGCAGAGAAAAACATATTGCAATGCACCACTTGGCGTACCTTGTCGCGGATGGGCTACAACAGTCGGTGGCCACATCGAGTGCCGTTGTTATCAGAGAAGAACAAGAGAGCACACCTTCTGTGAGCACAACACCAGCACTGGACCATCGAAGACTGTAAAATTGTTACTTGGTGTGATGAGTCGAAGTTCCTAGTATGTTATGTTGAGCTCAGGCTCCAAATTCGGCAAAACCAGCATAAATCCATGGACCTGTCATGTCTGATGAAAACTGTGCAAGGTGGTGGGGTGCTGTTATGGTGTGGGGAATGTTTTCCTGGAATGCATTGGGTCCATTGATACCCCTAGATGCACATCTAAATGCCACAGCTAACATACAGTAAATATTGCTACTGATCAAGTGCATCATTTCATGTTGATAGTTTATCCTCAGGCATATGGTTACTTCCAGCAATATAATATGCCAGTGCATAAAGCCTGCATACTATGGGATGGTTCCTGGAACATGTCAATAACTTTTCTTTCCTGCAGTGGCCCTCTCAGTCCCCGGATCTCAATCCTATTGAACAACTTTGGGATGAGCTGGAAAAGGCTATTTGCTGCAGCCCCACACCTCTGTCAAAGAATGGTGCAATGAACAAAACACATCCAGTCAGCAGTAGTCCTTTTGAAGAAAAATGCTCTATGATGAGAGAGGTCAGAGGAGGATGGCTATACTTGTGCAAGCAAACAGACAGGCCACAATTTTGCAAATCAAATCAGAATTCAACCTTGGTGCAGAGAAAAACATATTGCAATGCACCACTAGGCGTACCTTGTCGCGGATGGGCTACAACAGTCGGTGGCCACATCGAGTGCCATTGTTATCAGAGAAGAACAAGAGAGCACACCTTCTGTGAGCACAACACCAGCACTGGACCATCGAAGACTGGAAAATTGTCACTTGGTGTGATGAGTCGAAGTTCCTAGTATGTTATGTTGAGCTCAGGCTCCAAATTCGGCAAAACCAGCATAAATCCATGGACCTGTCATGTCTGATGAAAACTGTGCAAGGTGGTGGGGTGCTGTTATGGTGTGGGGAATGTTTTCCTGGAATGCATTGGGTCCATTGATACCCCTAGATTCACATCTAAATGCCACAGCTAACATACAGTAAATATTGCTACTGATCAAGTGCATCCTTTCATGTTGATAGTTTATCCTCAGGCATATGGTTACTTCCAGCAATATAATATGCCAGTGCATAAAGCCTGCATACTATGGGATGGTTCCTGGAACATGTCAATAACTTTTCTTTCCTGCAGTGGCCCTCTCAGTCCCCGGATCTCAATCCTATTGAACAACTTTGGGATGAGCTGGAAAAGGCTATTTGCTGCAGCCCCACACCTCTGTCAAAGAATGGTGCAATGAACAAAACACATCCAGTCAGCAGTAGTCCTTTTGAAGAAAAATGCTCTATGATGAGAGAGGTCAGAGGAGGATGGCTATACTTGTGCAAGCAAACAGACAGGCCACAATTTTGCAAATCAAATCAGAATTCAACCTTGGTGCAGAGAAAAACATATTGCAATGCACCACTTGGCGTACCTTGTCGCGGATGGGCTACAACAGTCGGTGGCCACATCGAGTGCCGTTGTTATCAGAGAAGAACAAGAGAGCACACCTTCTGTGAGCACAACACCAGCACTGGACCATCGAAGACTGGAAAATTGTCACTTGGTGTGATGAGTCGAAGTTCCTAGTATGTTATGTTGAGCTCAGGCTCCAAATTCGGCAAAACCAGCATAAATCCATGGACCTGTCATGTCTGATGAAAACTGTGCAAGGTGGTGGGGTGCTGTTATGGTGTGGGGAATGTTTTCCTGGAATGCATTGGGTCCATTGATACCCCTAGATGCACATCTAAATGCCACAGCTAACATACAGTAAATATTGCTACTGATCAAGTGCATCATTTCATGTTGATAGTTTATCCTCAGGCATATGGTTACTTCCAGCAATATAATATGCCAGTGCATAAAGCCTGCATACTATGGGATGGTTCCTGGAACATGTCAATAACTTTTCTTTCCTGCAGTGGCCCTCTCAGTCCCCGGATCTCAATCCTATTGAACAACTTTGGGATGAGCTGGAAAAGGCTATTTGCTGCAGCCCCACACCTCTGTCAAAGAATGGTGCAATGAACAAAACACATCCAGTCAGCAGTAGTCCTTTTGAAGAAAAATGCTCTATGATGAGAGAGGTCAGAGGAGGATGGCTATACTTGTGCAAGCAAACAGACAGGCCACAATTTTGCAAATCAAATCAGAATTCAACCTTGGTGCAGAGAAAAACATATTGCAATGCACCACTTGGCGTACCTTGTCGCGGATGGGCTACAACAGTCGGTGGCCACATCGAGTGCCGTTGTTATCAGAGAAGAACAAGAGAGCACACCTTCTGTGAGCATAACACCAGCACTGGACCATCGAAGACTGGAAAATTGTCACTTGGTGTGATGAGTCGAAGTTCCTAGTATGTTATGTTGAGCTCAGGCTCCAAATTCGACAAAACCAGCATAAATCCATGGACCTGTCATGTCTGATGAAAACTGTGCAAGGTGGTGGGGTGCTGTTATGGTGTGGGGAATGTTTTCCTGGAATGCATTGGGTCCATTGATACCCCTAGATTCACATCTAAATGCCACAGCTAACATACAGTAAATATTGCTACTGATCAAGTGCATCCTTTCATGTTGATAGTTTATCCTCAGGCATATGGTTACTTCCAGCAATATAATATGCCAGTGCATAAAGCCTGCATACTATGGGATGGTTCCTGGAACATGTCAATAACTTTTCTTTCCTGCAGTGGCCCTCTCAGTCCCCGGATCTCAATCCTATTGAACAACTTTGGGATGAGCTGGAAAAGGCTATTTGCTGCAGCCCCACACCTCTGTCAAATCTCCAGGAGTTGCATGACACACTCATGTCTGCATAGTACACAATACCTCCACAACATTTTCAGCATCTTTTTGAATCCATGCCTAGATGAATTCAGGCTGTTTTGAAGGCTAAAGAAGGCTCAATATGCTACTAGGTAGCTGTACCTAATAAAGGGGCCGCACAGTTTATCTCATAATATAAAATATATTTAAAGGGATGATCTACTCTAGAAATTTTATTGTTTAAAAAGATAGATAATTCCTTTATTACCCATTCCCCAGTTTTGCATAACCAACACAGTTATATTAATATACTTTTTACCTCTGTGATTACCTTGTATCTAAGCCTTTGCAGACTGCCGCCTTATTTCAGTTCTTTTATAAAAACTTGCATTCTAGCTAATCAGTGCCCTCCCATAAGTAGCTTCAAGAGTATCTATAAAATTATTTTACAAACTGTTAAAAAAAAATCCATTAAAAAAATCTCTTGAACGTATATTTGCTAAAAAGTTGTGTATTGTACTTATTAGCAATTATAATTCAGAAAAATCTCCATATGTGTCAGAAAATGTATCAAATATCTGTTTTTTCTTAACTCTGTGATACCCATTCTCCGTAATCGTGGGTTCATTGGTCCTCCACTCAGCTATTTTATAATACCAATAAATTAGATACATATCAAAATAGCTTAGATATATTTCTGGCTTGAAACAAAATTTAGGGATATGATTGCTTGCGTTAAATGTGTTAGTGTTCTAATTGTAAAAATTGTATTAAAGGGACAGTCAAGTCCAAAAAAACTTTCATGTTTCAAATAGGGCATGTCATTATAAACAACTTTCCAATTTACTTTCATCACCAATTTTGCTTTGTTCTCTTAGTATTCTTAGTTGAAAGCTAAACCTAGGAAGGCTCATATGATAATTTCTAAGCCCTTGAAGGCAGCCTCTTATCACATGCTTTATTATTTACTTTTCACAACAGGGGAGAGCTAGTTTATGTGAGCCATATAGATAACATTGTGATCACGCCCGTGGCTTGTGGCAGACTGCACTAATTGGCTAAAATGAAAGTCAATAGATAATAAATAAAATGTCATGTGATCAGGGGGCTGTCAGAAGATGCTTAGATACAAGTTAATCACAGAGGTAAAAAGTGTATTAATATAACAGTGTTGGTTATGTAAAACTGGGGAATGGGTAATAAAGGGATTATCTATCTTTTTAAACAACACACATTCTAGTGTTGACTGTCCCTTTAATGTAAGCTCAATTGGCAGCTTCTTATTAGTTGAACTTGATGGGCTTTTGTCATCTTTCAACTTTATCTACTATATTACTATGATTACAAAAACACAAGTGTATTGCGCATGTGCATTCTAAATCACCTTGAAATTTTATCAAATATGTAGAAAGGGTCAGTTTTGCACTTTATCAACACTCTTTGGGGCATATTTATCAAGCTCCGATTGGAACTTAATGCCCCGTGTTTCTGGTGAGCATGTAGGCTCGCCAGAAACAGCAGTTATGAAGCAGCGGTCACAAAGACCGGTGCTCCATAACCTGTCCGCCTGCTCTGAGCAGGTGGACAGACATCGCCGGAAATCAACCCGATCGAGTATGATCGGGTTGATTGACACCCCCTGCTGGCGGCCTATTGGCCACGAGTATGCAGGGGGCGGCGTTGCACCAGCAGCTCTTGTGAGCTGCTGGTGCAATGCTGAACACGGCGAGCGTATTGCTCGCCGTATTCAGCGAGGTCTGGCAGACCTGATCCGCAGTGTCGGATCAGGTCCGCCAGACCTTAATAACTAGAGGCCAATGTGTTTATTGTGATGTGTCTATTTTGTTTCCTAATAAAGTACAAGGCCCGTGGTCATGAGGATTGTGACCACCAAAGCTATTGCTCGCCATATATCTTACGGCTGATTTACCCACTATCTGCTCTGATCCAATCTGAACCTTTTCTAATATGGAAATTGTGCTTTTGGTTGTATTGTGACCTCTTAGAACTGGAAAAACACAGATCAGGGGCGCAAAAAAACATTGGTAAATGGGATTGCTAAAATTGGAATTGACACCATATTTATATGCATGTTTTATTGCAATAATACAATGCTCTAACACATACTGTATTGTCCCTTTATTAGCAGTAGGGCACAGTGGGCAAAAGGGCAACTACCTGCTGTAGTGGTTACACCTAGGTTCAAGTGTAAAACATTGATTAGTAAATTTTAAGAGGCATAAAACGCATCTTGTTTTGTGTAAAAAATGTACTTTTTCTCACACACTCCCTATAAAGACTAAAAACGTAAATCAAATTATAATTTGTTCATGTTCTCTTTCATATTTAATTGTGTTTGTCATGGTTTTTGAATACTATTTTATTATTTTATAAAACATACATTTAGCCATGTTGTATTGCGGCATAAATGTCCATAATTTGCAAAAAGCTGTCTAGACAATATCACATGAACATCTCTAGGTTTAAAATTTTACTACAAGTAGCTATTTTTCTGCTACTCTTTTTTACTGTCATCTACATGACGGCAAAAACAGCCAATCAGAATTTAAGTACCCATTGTAAACACTTTTGTGAAATTAGTTGAAGAAGACATCAAACATCTAAGCAGTAGTTCTTCCATATCGGACAACTTGACCACTGGTGGGTGTATAGCTTTACGTGAATTAAGCACTAATAAGAATATAGTGATTAAGCCGTCTGATACGGGGGGAATATTGTGATTCAGGATATTGATAAGTACATGGATGAGTGTTATAGGCAACTAAATGATTGAACACAATACACATGTTTGGAGGAAAATCCATTACATAAAGTGATAGGTGCTCTTAAGGAAATATAAGTATGGCTTCTTATTTCCTAGCTATCTTACAATTCCAACTTTCTATACCATACCAAAGTTACTAAAAAGGGAAAAAATATCCCCTAGGATGGCCAATAATTGCCAGTATAGATGGCCCATTGGTTGGTAAAAGACAATATATAGATATTTTTTTGTAACCCTTTGTAAGTTACCTGACTTCTTTTGTGCAGGATACTCCAGACTTATTTAGGAAGATCAATGGTCTGAATGTAGATAACTGGCAATGATAGAGGTTGAGTCGTTGTATTCCAGTGTACACCATGACAAAGGGTTTATGGCAGTTAGATTTTGCCTCTCACAAAGACGGAAATCTTTGCAGTCCCACGCAGAATTTATCATTCAAATTTTGAGATATGCACTTACAAATATTTTTTTTGCATTTGATGACAGATTTTATCTACAAGGTTAGAGCAATGGGCAAAATGGGCTGGGTTTTGGGAACAAATGTATGTATTAGACACAGAATTGATAAAAATGTCACATATTTCTTTGTGGCTGCGCTACATTGACGACGTGCTGCTCTTTGGAATACACTTTGAAATTTGCCTTGACTCTAAGTGATAGAGAGATCCAATTTCTGGATCTCACAATTACTAAGGCTAATGATGTGTTACATACAAAAATCTATCGCAAACCAATATCTACCAATAGACTAGTTTATTGAGAGTGGAAAGCTTTCAACCCAAATCACAAATTAGGGGGATCCCAGTATCTTAATTTTTGAGAGCACAGAGAAATTGTACTACAGATTTAGATTATAAATCTAGCACAGAGATTTTGAGACCGAGGAAATCAGAAAAAGTTGATTAATAGAAGTTACCAGAAAGTAAGGAGCCAGTCCCAAGCAGAAAGTTTATTTGGACTATCTAGTAATAGAAATCAAGAAAAAATACAGAGAAATTCTAGAAATACAGTCAGATATATAACCCAAAATAATGATGGGTGGGAAGATAAATAGAACATCATGAAAAGACATTGGCCCTTTTTACTTACGGATGCTAAAGTTAGATCCATTTTGACAGCAAAACCTCAAATGACAGCACTCAGAGCACCAAATCTGCATGAAACTTTGGTGCATAGTCATTTTGTCCACCCATCTGATCCACATAACTGGCTACACAGAATACAGACCGAACAAGGATGTTATCCTTGCAGACAATGCAAAGCATGAAACCACATTGAAAGGGTGAGATATGTTTCTGCTCGAAATGGCAGAATATACAAAATATGTAGCAAAATAACTGAGGGGTTGGTCTAAATAGTGGTTTAAACTTTTGTGATAATATTGCTTAGAGTCTTTGAATGAATGTATTTTGATAAAAATCAAATGATGTAACGGGTCAATTATAATGGTTTTACAACCAAATAGATCCTGTCTCTGATTGTAGTCTATATACAGTAGTTACAATTACAAAGTTTAATCGAAATACAAATCTGATTGTATTTTTAGTTTATGAAATAAGTTGGTTAACTTTAAGTTCATGACGATATTAACAGTTAAAAAAAAATTGAAAATGGATGCAGGTATCTATATGATGAAATATTGATACAAAGTATAATGTGGGGGGGGGGGCAAATATTCACTGGCTGTTTTTCCAGGGACAGGCATTATGGGACACTTTAAAAAGGGTCAGCCTAAATCAATTAAGTACATTCCCGGATGAAGACTAAATCAGGTGAAATTAGATTATAGATGTGAACATTAGCTTTATCTTTGGTGAGCAAGGTACTGCTTATACAGCCTACTGCAGGTTGAGACCTTTTATACTGACCGTTGATTGTTGTTATCCGAAACCATGCCTGAGTATAGTGAGCGATATGGGAGTAAGCGTTGGGCAAGACTTCCCAACTTCTCCACAGTTAAGAAAGGTCAAGTGTTCTCTGCTTTAAATTGGTTACACAGAGTCACGTATCTGCTTTTTTAGCCTATATCACCACAAGGGGAAAAAAGCACAGCAAGATTTGAAGACCGGGAAAAGACTGTTTCTTACAATTGGTACTTTATGGGGACTTTAGTGGAAGCTAAGTATTTTCCTTATACAGGTATACCTCACTTTACAGCGTCTTCGCTAATACAGCGCTTTGTGGAGCTGAAGTTCAACCTCCAAGGATTTTGAAACAGTGCTGTAATCATCGTGAGATTGCGAGAAAAGTGACTGGCACCATTTTGCTATGCGCAGTTCACTCTGTTTACATCATTACAGTAAAATCCGTGTCTCAGTGCTATAGTCTGGCAAATTGTACTACAGTAATTGTCACTATTTAACAGGTACAGTATTTATTGAATACTAATTGAATACTGTGCTGTGCTAGTGTTAAACTAAACGTAGCACTATTGCACCCCTAATATAAGTTAGTTCACACATGTTTTCAAGTCTTTAAACACTGGCAAGTGAAAAGAAAGCTAAAACCGCCTTGTTTCAATTTAAGACGGTTTTCACTTTGCAGCGGTGCTCCGGTCCCTAACTCACTGTATGAGTGGGGTATACCTGTACCTTAAGGAACTGCTGTATAGCTATCTGTTCCCTAGTTTATTGACATCTATGAATGTAATGCCCTATTCCATAGCAATTGCATGTTTTATTTTGTATTGTTTGATGTTGACCACAATATATCAGTGCTTTCTGATTAACTTCTTAAAGGTGTATAATCCTTAGTGAATAAAATGGGGGTTAATGGCAAGAGTGCTATTTGTCAAGTCTCTATTTTTTCTTAAGATTGATATAACAAATTATTATTTTTTAGACATTTAGCACCAGCATTATTTTGTACATTTTGTCAATCCCTTATTGTCCTGAGCGAGTTTACTACAAAAAAAAGCAGAATCATCAGTGCTGAGTTCATAACCTTATGAGATTTCATTTTAACCTTCTGTGTTAAGCTGTTTTAAAGTTGTTAAATGCTGCTCACTTGGTATATATATGCAGCCACCAATCAGCAGCTAGAACCTAGGTTCTTTGCTGCTCCTGAGCGTACCTAGATAAAACTTTCAGCAAAGGATAACAAGAGAAGGAAGCAAATAAAATAATAAAAGTAAATTGGAAAGTTGTTTCAAATTGTATTCTCTATCTAAATCATTAAAACATTTTTTTGGGGTTTCATGTCCATTTAAAGCAGTACAATATTGTCCAAATAATTTTTAAGAGGGTGTAGAAACAGTCTGTTCCAAAACTGCTTTTATGCAGACAGAGGGTTTGCAAGTAATCATTTAAAGTTGGTAAACCTGTAAGAATTGTTAGCGTCAACTATCAAGACATAATTTACTTCCATTGCTACAGAACAGCTTAAAAAAGGACATTATAACTGAAATTTAAATTATTTTTTTTGTTTTTGGTAAACTATACATGTTTCTTTAATCTCAGTCAGTTGACCACATATCTTTTTAACATTTTGGGTTATTCACTGGACTTAAACTTTCATTTAAAGAGACACTGAACCCAAATTTTTTCTTTCGAGATTCAGATAGAGCATGAAATTTTAAGCAACTTTCTAATTTACTCCTATTAGCAAATTTTCTTTATTCTCTTGGTATCTTTATTTGAAATGCAAGAATGTAAGTTTAGATGCCGGCCCATTTTTGATGAACAACCTGGGTTGTCCTTGCTGATTGGTGGATAAATTCATCCACCAATAAAAAAGTGCTGTCCAGAGTTCTAAACCAAGAAAAAAGCTTAGATGCCTTCTTTTTCAAATAAAGATAGCAAGAGAACGAAGAAAATGTGATAATAGGAATAAATTAGAAAGTTGCTTAAAATTGCATACTCTATCTGAATCATGAAAGAAAAAATGTGGGTTCAGTGTCCCTTTAATTAAAAACTAGAGAAAATTAAGTGTTCTCAAACGTTTGTCCAACTTATATGATGTACTTAAATAATAATTGACTTTTCTACCAAGGAAGAGAATATGCTAAATGAAACATATTTAGCTTCCTTTACTCCTTACAGTTTCCCTTACCTGTTCTTTAAAAAACAAACAAAACAAAAAAACAAACAAGACCTAAAGAGTATGTGGCTCCTCTACATTTTTGTTTCCTAGATTTTCCCTTTTTGATTCTTACATTCATCTTCCCCTTCTCATCACAATTACTTTATAACCTTAATAGCCAGCCAATAAGTGTTCTTATGGGTGTAAAGAAACACAAAAGGGTGAAAGACAGAAATCCAGGATGTTGAATATTTATTATCAAAGGATGGAGACAAACAGATCTTTGGGATAATACTAGGTGTGAAAATCAAAGTGCCTAGTCTAGCGCTCAGATATCTGGTCTGTCTCCAGCCTTTGAGGATAAACTTTGGACAGGTTTCCAGGGATAAACAGATTCGGACCGTAGTTGCCAGTATGTAGGCTTTATAAGAGATGGAAACATGATAATCAAGAGGATAATTTAAAAAGCAGAGAAGAACACATACACTAGAGGGTATGGAAGAGTGATGGGAAATAACAAAATAGCATAGGAAAGTCAAAGAGGTTGAAAAATAGAAAATTCAAAAGGAGAAGAGATTATTTGGAAATAGTAAATTACTATAAGTGCAAGACAAAGGAATAAAATAACAAGGGTAAAGGAGAGGAGAATGAGACAAAATGGTGAAAAAACAAAGGAAAGACATAAACAGAGGGAGGAATGGGTACTGCACACAGCCACACACATTTTAGTCCTTATAACAGTAAAATATTCCACTCCGAACAAATAATCTTAAATAAATACCCTTGTTGAAATAAGCTTACTAATACAAACTATAATTTTTGGTTAAATGTCTTTTGTTACATAGAAATACACAAACAAAAATACTCAGACTATGATAAATACTAGATAAACCTTCTGTGTCCTAAACAAGGCCACTCATGGATCACTTAGCAAGTGTAGGAAATGAACAAAAATGATAATATCTAACACCTGACAGATATGGTACAACAATGTTATATTATATATCATAAACCTACTAATTATATTGTATCCATATGCGATTTTTGTCCCTTTAAAGGGACACTGAACCCAAATTTTTTCTTTTGTGATTCAAATAGAGCATGCAATTTTAAGCAACTTTCTAATTTACTCCTATTATCAATTTTTCTTTGTTCTCTTGCTATCTTTATTTGATAAAGAAGGCATCTAAGCTAAGGAGCCAGACAATTTTTGGTTCAGACCCTGAACAGCACTTGTTTATTGGTGGGTGAATTTATCCACCAATCAGCAAGAACAACCCAGGTTGTTCACCAAAAATGGGCCGGCATCTAAACTTTACATTCTTGCTTTTCAAATAAAGATACAAAGAGAATGAAGAAAATTTGATAATAGGAGTAAATTAGAAAGTTGCTTAAAATTGCATGCTCTATCTGAATCACAAAAGAAAAACATTTGGGTTCAGTGTCCCTTAAGTACATCTGTTGCAACTTAAGATTGTTTCTTTGTTTTTTTATTAGCCTGCTTATAACACAAAGAAGCAACATTACCAACCGTGTTACTCAATTTATCAGCATAAGCGATGTTAGAGTTAAGCCAAAAACTATTCCTTTAAATTCAACTAACTCCTGCTAGCCCCGTGTTAAGTGATAGCTTTATTTCATCAGTTACATACTTTATGTTTCTCTTCCTTTAGTTCTTAAGTTACCAAATATTTTCGACCTGTCTGAATTCTGACTGCACATAAATCAGGTCAAAGGCAAATGTGGCCTGTTAGTTTGTCTAAGCTAACATATTTCTACCGTAATTGTGGCAGTCATAGACCTTTATTAAGCTAGTCTGTTTTTCATTAGATTCCAGGAAAATTCCAATTCATTACAGAGTCCCCCTTCCAAACAAATCACTGGCTCACTCCATGCCCCTTACTACAGAGGATGCCACTGGAATTTCTAAATAAAAGGAGGGGGTGCAGTTAAATGGCAGATAACTTTCATTAGTAAAGGTGATACCAGACAGTGCCTGAAAATCAGTCTCATTCATCTTCAAAATTACATTTGTGACAGCAAAATGGTTATGAAATTGTATGAATCCTACAAAATATACAGATGACAGTATGTTATTTTATTTCAATCAAAATGAAAAATAAATAATATAAATACATGTGTATACGGGGGTAGTAATGTAACATATTGAATCTATCTTTCTATAAATGCATCTTTATTATCGGTCAAGTATGGAAAATATGTTTAACTGCAGTTTACTGAGACAATTGTCCTCTGTGACCTTATCTTGATATTTTGGCTGCCTAATAACCCAACATACTTCAGAGTTCTTCTACAAAGGTATCATATGGCAACTCGGATAGTTTCAGACTTTTTTTTAATTGAACCATTCCATGGCATTAGAAAAGCTGCCATTAGAATTGGTAAACATGTCAATTGGTAAATTATATTACCATACATCCCAATAAAATTTGGATTGAAAGGTAATGGGGGAGCTGTGGACAGTGGCCAATTGTGTTTGGTGGGCGTGGCCACAACAGGAGGGGCAGGACTGCAGGGCATGAATGGGTTGGGTGGAGCTTGGTCCTGTTGTGGGTGGAACCAGGCCAGTCCCTGGAAATAGGGAGGAAAATTTGGGAGGGATAGAGGGTTGACTTCCCAACCCATAATAATCCTGCAAGATCTGGGACAGTTAGAAAGAATGTGTAACTGGAAAATCTAAGAAAACACAAAAACATAATCTTTTCAGTAGGGATTTTGCAGAGATCTCTAGATACCTTCAAAAATCAAAGCAAAAAGTAAAAAATCATGGCCAATTTATTGATTAATTTAAGACTACTTAAAGGGACAGTAAAGTCAACATTAAACTTTCATGATTCAAACAGAGCATGCAATTATTCACATCTTTCCCATTTACTTCTATAATCCAATTTGCTTTGCTCTCTTGGCATCCTTTGTTGAAAAGCATACCTAGCTAGGTAGACTCAGGAGCAGCTATACGCTACTGGGAGCTGGCTGCTAATTGGTGGCTGAACATATATCCCTCTTGTTATTTGCTCATCCTATGTGCTCAGATAGCTCCCAGTAGTTAATTGCTGCTCATTCAAGAAAGTATACCAAGATAATGAAGCAAATTTGATAACAGAAGCAAACTGGAAAATTGTTTAAAATGGTATGCCCTTTCTTAAAGGGACAGTCAAGTCCAAATGAATCTTTCATGATTGAGTTGGGGCATGTAATTTTTGAACAACTTTCCAATTTACTTTTATCACCAATTTTGCTTTGTTCTTTTGATATTCTTAGTTGTGTTCTTTTGATATTCTTAGTTGAAAGCTAAACCTAGGTAGGCTCATATGCTAGTTTCTTAGACCTTGAAGGATGCCTCTTATCTAAACGCAATTTGACAATTTTTCACCACTAGAGGGCGTTAGTTCATGTGTGTTATATAGATAACATTGAGCTCACACATGTGGAGTTACCTAGGAGTCAGCACTGATTGGCTAAATTGCAAGTCTGTCAAAAGAACTGAGATAAGGGGCAGTCTGCAGAGGCTTCCTCTTAAGATAAGAGGCAGCCTCTTATCTCAGTGCATTTTGACAGTTTTTTACAGCTAGACAGCGCTAGTTCATGTGTGTCATATAGATAACACTGTGCTCACTCCCATGGATTTACCTATGAGTTAGCATTGATTGGCTAAAATGCATGTCTGTCAAAAGAACTGAGCTAAGGCAGCAGCCTGCAGAGACTTAGATACAAGGTAATCACAGAGGTAAAAAGTATATTAATATAACCGTGTTGGTAATGCAAAACTGGGGAATGGGTAATAAAGGATTTTCTATCTTTTAAACAACAAAAATTCTGGTGTTGACTGTCCCTTTAATCATGAAAGATGAATTGTGGGTTTCATATCCTATTATTATGCTTGAATTATTTTTTTTGCACTAAACAATTAAAATTAATTCAGGAATTGTGTGTGCAAGTAACATTGTCATATCATCATTTTATAACTGCCACTTTTGCGTAAATTAAAGTGGCAGTGTAGTCTTACTTTTCTATCCTTTAATATGTGTTGTATATAGATAACCCAAGACCTTGATTTCCTCATTTGAAATAGCTGGTTGTATCCCCACCTATATTGAAAAGTGGACACTATACTCAAACATTTTCTTTAATGATTAAGGTAGAGAATATAATTTTAAACAACATTCAAATTTACTTATATTACCTAATTTGCTTCATTCTTTATATATACTTTAATGAAGAATTAGCGATGCACACGATGAACCAATCACAGGAGGCATCTATGTGCAGCTACCAATCAGCAGCTACTAAGCATATCTAGATATGCTCTTCAGCATACAATATCAAGAGAATGAAGCAAAATAGATAATAGAAGTAAATTAGAAAGTTGTTTATAATTGTATGCTCTTTCTAAATCATGAAAGAAAAAAATTTGGGTTTCATGTCCCTTTAAAGAGATATGAAACACACATTTTTTTCTTTAATGATTCAAATAGCTCAAGCAATTTTAAGCAACTTTCTAATTTAGTCCTATTATCAAATTTTCTTCTTTCTATTGGTAAGCTTTGTTGAATGAGCACCAAAGCCCTATTGGTTGCCAACTGAACACATAGGTGAGCCAATGACAATCGGTATGTAAATGCAGCAACCAATCAGAAGCTAGAATCTAGGTTCTTTGCTGCTCTTGAGCTTTCCTAGCTAAACCTTTCAGCAAACGATAACAAGAGAAGGAAGCAAATTAAATAATAGAAGTGAATTGGAAAGTTGTTTCAAATTGTATTCTCTATCTGAAATATGAAAGATTTGTTTTGGGTTTCATGTCCCTTTAAAGGGATATGAAACTCGTTTTTTTTCTTTCATGATTCAGATTGAGCATGCAGTTTTAAACAACTTTCTAATTTACTTCTTGGTATCTTTTGTTGAAAAGCAGGGATGTACGCTCAGAAGCCTGCCCATTTCTGGAGCAATATATGGCAGCAGTTTAGCAAGAATGTTATCCATTTGTAAGTGCACTAGTTGACAGTACTATTTCCTGCCATATAGTCAGATGCCTATCTAGGTATCCTAGGTATCTCTTCAATAAAGAATATCAGGGAACAAAGCAAATTTGATAATTGATGTAAATTGTCATTTAAAAAAAAAATTAAGCTCTGTCTGAACCACCAAAGATCATTTTTGGGGTTTGATATCGCTTTAAATAATTGGTATAGAAAAGATATGTAAACAAGAAGGTTTAAAATAAACCACTCTCCCAGTGGGGTGGTTGGACAGAGGAGTATTAAAATGTTCATTTTCCATTGTTCTCTCTAAGGGCCTGATATTCAAAACCTCGCCGGCATAGAGAGAAATCAAGCAAAATATTTTGGATTCTAATTTTTTTTTAAGGGCCTCACCATACCGAAGAGACTTCTTAGAATATCTCGCCTGAGAAGCAAGCTTTTGAATATCAGGCCCTAAGTATTGGTCTCGCTGTATATTTTGAGATAAGATAATGAGAATTTTGTGTAAATAATATAGAGATAAGCTAATAAGGTCTGCTCTCCCTGGTAGCTCAGTCCATTTCATTGAGTTGTGGTTTCAATTAGCAGAAACAGCTATTTCATATACAAAAATAAACCTAAAGGAACAATGACTCATTTTATATTCTGCTGCTGGTATAACAAGTCATTGGAAATATATTAAAGGTAAACCGATTTTACAGTATACTGTCCCTTTAGAAACATTTAATTGCATAATAAACACATTCACGTCATCATGTTATATACAAGTTTCATAGTTGTATCTGTTTATTTATTTGAAAAAGTCTAACATGCAAAGCGAGCATGCACAAAAAAGACTAAAAATTGCTTTTTTTACTGATTCATTGCTGCCTATGTGAGTATAAAGGCTCATCATCAAGAAGAGGTATTTGTGATCTGCGGTATTATAGTGGGTAGCACTCCCAAGGATTTCTGGGAGTGCTGGTGGAGCCTCCACAAAGTTGTGGTGATCGCACAGTTAGGTCAAAACCAGGAAGTGTCAGGCTTTGAAGGGAGCTGGATGGGGAGCGCTCCCTTGCTAGCCACAGACCTCCAAGAACCCTAAAATGAAAATGGTGGTATTGGAAGCCCAGAAGCCCTAAACAGTTAAAAGTAAAAAGCAAAACACAAGGGGTTTAGAGGGGAATGGGATTTTATGATTACAATAATAAGAAACTGCTATGAAACCCCCCAAAAAGTTTATTTTATAGTGAACAAGTCCCTCTTTTAAATAGATATACAAATGGTGGCTGCATAACCTAGCGATCACCTTGCATAAAAGTGATTTTATCTCTGTATTGGCACAAAGGGCCCCTCTAACCTATTTTATAACCCTCAAAAGCTTGTATGGGCCCCTTAATCACAGGTGATCAAACAGTGGTTTTCCTGTTCATTTTCAATGTTATTTACTAAACTAAAAATATTCTTTTTTTTTTTTACATTTTATGTTGCAACTTTTTCACATGAAATATAATAATGGTAGATTCTAAATCTGCTGGGCCTGCTTGAAAGAAAAATAATATCAATATATAATTACGTAATTACTTACGGTATAATAGTGTTTAAATTTAAGAAGCTACCCCCCCACTAAAATCAGTTTAGCACAATTGTGTGAAAAAGGCTTAGCAGCAGAAGGGTTAAAGGGATAGTCTACCATAGAATTGTTATTGTTTAAAGAGATAGATAATCCCTTTATTACCCATTACCCAGTTTTGCATAACCAACACAGTTATATTAATATACTTTTTACCTCTGTGATTACTTTGTATCTAAGCCTCTGCAGACTGCCCCCTTATTTCAGTTCTTTTGACAGACTTTAATTTCCTTCAATCAGTGCTGACTCGTAAATAACTCGGAAGTGAGCACAATGTTATATATAGGGCACACGTGAACTAGCGCAGTCTGTGAAAAACTGTCAAAATGCACTGAGATAAGAATCAGCCTTTAAGGGCTTATGAAATAGCATATGAGCCTAGGTTTAGCTTTCAACAAAGAGAACAAAGCAAATTTGATGATAAAAGTAAATTGCATGACGTATCTAAATTATGAAAGACTAATTTTGACTAGACTGTTCCTTTAAAGTATCTAAATTATCTTCAGCAACCACACCTTGTTAGCATAGTTTGGCTGTTCCTGATCCAGTCTTATTTCTTCTTCACAGCTGTTCGTGTAGAAACGTTCCGGAGCTCACTTGGGTTCCTTGTGTAGATGCCCAAGTGAGCTCCGGAAAATTTCTAGTGCCATTGAATCCACTCCAAGAAACACAGAAGGCTCCTGAAACGTATCCAGTGGCGGATATCCCATGTGCCCTATTAAGGCTCTCCATGATTGCTCTTCACTTACCTCATACCGATTGAGGTAAACTCCTGTAAGTAGGATTTACACCCATTGGAATCACTATCTGTATCCACAGAGATAAACTTTATAACTTATACTTCTGGGACTTATTTACCACCATACAGATTCTATTTATCCATTTATATATTTATTTATTCATTACTCTCCTCACTCTAGATAATATTTATAGGCTCATACTTATTTGTTGATATTTACAAGTTACTTATATGATTGACAGATGTTTTTCATCTCCATATGCCAATTGTCTCGTATGTTTGCATTAGACACACCCTCTTCCAGCGCTATCCCATCCCTTTGCCAAACATATATATATATATGTGTGTGTGCATATATATATATATATATATATATATATATATATATATATATATATATATACAGGTAGCCCTCAGTTTACGGCGTGGTTAGCTTCCAGAAGGAATGGCTGTAAATCAAAACTGTTGTAAATTGAAACCCAGTTTATAATGTAAGTCAATGGAAAGTGAGGGAGTTAGGTTCCATGCCCCTCTCAAAATTGTCATAAGTAACACCTAATACATTATTTTTAAAGCTTTGAAATGAAGACTTTAAATACTAAACAGCATTATAAACAGTATAAAATAATCACACAACACATAATATATAATTAAACCAAGTTAAATGAACAAAAACATTTGCTAAAACAGTATTATAACCTAATAAAATAATCACACAACACAGAAAATATAATCAAACTAAGTTTAATGAACAAAAACATTTGCTAACAGCACCTAATTATTAATCACACAACAGACTGCATCATCATCAAACTAAGTTTAATGAACAAAAACGTTTTTTTACTTGCATTTTTCTGCAAACCATTCTCTGCATTGTTAGCATGTTAGATAATATTAGGTCTGCACCTATTCTATGCATTTCAATCTGCAGTGATTAATAGGCAGTTAGGCACCCTCACCTCAAGCTACTGGACTGGAAGATAATAGGGAAGTGGCTGCTAGAGCTTGTTGCTCGATAGATCTGGTCTGCTCTGTGTACACAGATCACTTCAGGCTGTTAAGTTGCATAAATTCGCTGCAAAACAAGCGGAAAGCTCCACCTTCTGGCTATTTTAATTAGTGCACTGATTTTCAATGCATTTCAATAGCAGTCACATGACACATAATCTGAAACGGCTTAAATTGAACTGGCGTAAACCGAGGGCCACCTGTGTATATATATATATATATATATATATATATATATAGTGTTGTAGATAACTAGCACTTTTTTTGGATTTTGAGATAAAAAATTATTACAACTAAAGTTTAAATGAAAATTATTTTTATCTCAAAATCCACAGAGCACTATCTCTCTATAACAATTACTTTTGCTTAGCACAACCAGGTGGTTAAAATAATGTGTTTAGAATGCTCTTCTATGGGAAAATATATATATATATATATATATATATATATATATATATATATATATATATATATATATATATATATATATATATAATATACAGGCGTACCTCAGAGATATTGTGAGTTTGGTTCCAGACTATTGCAATAAAGCGAATATAGCAATAAAGTGAGTCACACAATTTTTTTGCTTCCCAGTATATATAAAAATTATATTTACACTACACTGTAGTCTATTAAGTGTGTAATAGCATGATGGCTAAAAAAAAAAATATGTACATACATTAATTCAAAAATACTATATTGCTAAAAAATGCTAACTATTATCTTACCCTATAGTGAGTCAAAATCTTTTTGCCGGTGGTGTGTATATATAGGTGTGTATATATGTGTATTTATGTGTTTATATGTGCATATATGTTGAAAAAATGGTGCCGATAAACTTGTTCGATGAAGGGTTGCCACACACCTTCAATTTGTAAAAAGAGCAATATCTGCAAAACACAATACAACGGGTTATGCCTGTAGGTATGTACTGTATATATATATTTATATGTGTGTGTGTGTGTGTGTGTGTGTGTATGTGTATATATATATATATATATATATATATATGTATATATATATATAAAGCTGTATGTGTATATATATATATATATATATGATAGCAGATGAAGAGCACTCTCACTTCAAAAATCAACAGCCAGGGTGCAGACAAAAAATCAATAGTAATAAGCAATGGACTGCACTCGCTGGTCTTTTTCAACAAACGTGTAATTTATTGTTGACAATAAATTACACGTTTGTTGAAAAAGACCAGCGAGTGCAGTCCATTGCTTATTACTATATATTACAGTATTATGATTTATCTGTTAAAGGGTTACTATATCAGAAAAAAAAAGTTGGCAATATAATTTCAGCTTTTATTTTGCCATGGTTCTCTTGTATTTTTTTACATTCCCAACAGAGGGAGGGCTCTGCAGACTTTAGAACTTTAACTTCACAACACGGTAAACAGTAATTACAAGTTAAGTGCCCATTTATATCTGCCCACAGCAAAGACGATAAAACATATGTTCCTGCACTGTAAAACATTGCAAAAAATTAAAGGAACAGTAAAGTCAAAATGAAACTATTGTGTTTCAGTTAGAACATGCATTTTTAAACAAATTTTCAGTTTATTTCTGTTATATTTGCTTTGTTTTCTTCATATCCCTTGTTAATGAGTAAATCTAGGTAGGCACATAGGCTCATTTAAATCACAAAATTTTTATTTTGACTTTACTTTCCCCTTAAATGCTTTAAATTAGTATTTTGATCTTTAGCAGTGCATTTCTGATATATATTATATAAGTATAAAAATTACTTTCCCAGATAAATCACAAAAACTAACTACGTTTCCTATACTTTGCTTGCTACTCAAGGGAATTGACAGCTGAATTGAAATTGCTGTGTTCATTTTTGTAGGTACATTTTATTTCTTGAATACTCTTCCCTGATGGGGATCTGGGCTTTGCTTTCTTAGATGGAACCAGACATCTGTATACGGCCTTGACTTAATTGGAGAGAAACACGATATACGCTGTATAAGGAGTCTACTTACAAAATTCCAAACATGTCTAAAGTTATTTAGACTCTGTAAAGCTCTTTTCGCTAGCTGGCAATGTAGGATGCCAGAACTGTTTAAGATCCTGAACAATAAAACCAAAAGATAGACAAAAAGAAATGTAAAAAATCGTTTTAAAGATTCTGTGAAATGTATCCAAAAACTGTTCTCCAAGCTATTCCAATGAACATAGAGATTTAGAAAATTGGATTATTACATACAAGATTTTTAATCGTAATGTTGGTTTCTCAAATAGTATGGTTTGAAAAGCACACGTTTCTGTGGCTATGATGATATATTTCCAGTTGAAAATTAACATTGGTTTGTTTTCATTGTTTTTTTTCTTAACGTTGAGATTTCAATAATGTAATATTCTTAACAATATAAGTTTCTTTTTAAAAGTTAAAAAAATAATAATTTAGCTATCATCGGGTTCTTTAATAATTTTAAGAAACTTCCAAATTAATTCCATTATGAATTTGTGCAATCTTTTTAAAAGCACACTTTCTGAGGGACCAGGTACTACTGAGCATCTGCAAGAGTTCCCACTGTATAGGTATATGAGTCTGTGATTGGATGATGGGTGTAACATGATACAGACTTCCGCTAATTACATTTTAAAAATTTTCCGAAAAAAACATCTGTTAATTTAAAATTCATAGTGCTATTGCATTGTATTTTTTTGATTCAATAATTTTTAGTGGGTTTCAAAAACAATGCATTACATCATAATATTCATGACTGATAACAGAAATAATAACAACCAACATTGACATAGTCAAATGAATACTTCGGTTGATCCCAAATATTTTAAGTTTTAAATTAGTACCTAGTTCCCTAATATATCGCCTAGTAACTCTATCATGAATTACTTATACAAAAAGAGAGGAGAGAAGGGGAAGAGAAGAACCAGAGGGAGAAAGACAAAAGGGGAAGAAAAAAAAAAAAGAAAAGAAAAATGGGATAAAAAAAGGGGAGAAGGCAAACCTGAGCAATTTATCATGTCTCGGCTACAGAATTTGACCCAGTTATTCTAGAAGGGTAAGGCCCTGCTCCCAGATAAAGAGAATATCTGCAAAATACTCGTGTTTACCCATGTAGTGGTAGTGTTGCTTTTCGAGGGTTAGGATATGATTAACTTCGGCTATCCATTGTGAGTGAGTAGGAGTCTTTTGTGTTTTCCAAAGCCTTGGAATTAGTCTTTTTGTGCAAGTGATCATTAACTGGAGTAATTTTTTACGATAGGCGCAATATATTGGTGGTGTGATATTAAGCAAGATAAGCCTAGGGCTAAGAGCTACGCGCAAGCCTGTAATCTTTTGGATACTGCTTTCCACTTTTGTCCAGAAAGCAACCAAAGAGGGGCAATCCCACCATATGTGTTGTATAGTGCCCGTCCCGCCCCAGCGCCTCCAGCAAGCAGAAGAAGCAGAGGGGTAAATGATCCTAAGACGCTGAGGTGTCAGATACCATCGAGCAAGAATTTTATAGTTCAGTTCGGACAGGAACAGAGAGGAAGAAGCTGAATGTGTCATTTTGAAGCAAAGCTTCCAGTCATCGTCAGTAATAGTCTCTGGTAATTCCGAATTCCATTTCCCTATGAAAGTAGGTCGATAGTCAGGGAAAGAACCCCTAAGTAATTTGTAGGATAATGAAAGATATCTTTTTGATCTCTGGGTTCACACAAAGCCGTTCAAATGCTGTTAATGGTCTAGAAACACTATTTTTATGCGTACTATTGTTAAGTGCGTGTCTTATTTGAAAATACACACACCACTTCTGAAAGGGAGGTCCCAATTCCTCACTCAGCACTGTTCTATCTTTAATCACACCGGATTCCAATAATAGGTAGATGGGCAGGTTGCCTAGCTGTTCCTGGGCATTAGTGTGTTCAAAAGTCATTTTTTGGAAAAAAAATCTGATTGCCTAATAAAGGGATTAGAGGCGAGACTGGGGTGGAAATTCCTGCGAAATGTGTAATCACGTGGTCCCACACATCCAATGTGGCCTTAATATAGCTATTCTGATACGCAAGGTGCGGTCTCTGGCTTTTAGGCAACCATGCAATATCTCTCATACAATTGATCTTTAAAAGTGAACTTTCAATTTGTACCCATAAAGCTGATTGACAAGCATGGGACCAGGAGATCACTCTAGCCATATGAACCGCTCTATATTAGTTCATAAGATTTGGCACATTCAATCCCCCATCTTCCCTCTGTAAATAGAGAGTGTGCTGAGATACTCTAGACCTCTTATAAGACCAAATGAATGAATTAATCATTCTTTGTTGTGCTCTTAAATAGGAGTTGGGCACGGCCATTGGCAATGTCTGAAAAAGGAACAAATACTTCGGTACCAGCATCATTTTCACTGTGTTTATCCTACCCCTCCAAGACAAATGACCTTGTCTATGCCAACCCTATTGCATTGTATTTTTATTATGCAACTCTACTGTATTATATGGTCCATTAAGTTTTATTAAAACATTTATTCTTTCCAGTTAAAAGTCCACTTTATTGATAGTTGTCCTGCCAAACCACTGAATTAAACAAGGGCCTTACTGAACTTTGAGAATTATGTTGGGCTATAATTGTGATAAAATTACCACAAAAGTTTCCTTGGCAAACTACAGTTTTACAGCCCAACAATAAAAGTTAAAAATGGTCTAAGACAATGGGGAAAGGTGGATATATTAAACTATTCATTCTCTAACCCATTCTGTGGTGGCAAATAAAACAACTCCAAAGTATCACCAAGGCATTTATAAAGAAACAGTGGGTAAGGATGACTAAAAAGAACAAAAATAAAAAGCTTTCAATTTATCTTTGTCCTCTGTTGTTGCTTCTTGTTTTGTAGACAACTTCCAGAATGGGAGTGCAGGTGATGTCTCCACAAAGGTCCAAACCAGGAAAAGTCAGGCTGTGAAGGGAGCTGGATGGGGAGAGGTTTTCAAACCTCTCAATCAGCTCCCTTGCTAATCACATACCTCCAAGAACCTTAAAATGAAAGATAATTGCTTGCTCTTTCAAATAGTGGTCTAACCCCACAGACAGTTAAAAGTAAAAAGCAAAACACAAGGGGTTTTGCTGGGGAATGGGACTTTAAGAGCTCAAAAAATATGCTATGACCCCCCAAAAATTGTATTTTATAGTTAGCTCCCTGCAGTGCATTGCTTCTCCTGAGACTGAATAGGAATGCTTTTCAAAAAGGATATCAAGAAAAAACTGATAACTTAAGTAAATTGGAAAGTTTCTTAACATTGCATGCTTTATCGGAATCATGAAAGTTAAATGTTGACTTTGTTTTCTATTTAACCCCTTTGATGTACATGATGAACTATGTTGGTCATGCATATCGCAACCTACAGGCGCATGACGATGTCTTTTTGTTATGCAGGGGGGGGGGGTCGCTATTAAAAGGCTGTTTTCGGCAATGACCCGCAATACAGGTCGGGGATCCATTGGTGGCCTAGTGGGTGGCACTCCAAGATGGCGTCCGCCGAATTCCGATTGGCTGATAGGATTCTATCAGCCAATCGGAATTAAGGTAGAAAAATCTGATTGGCTGATTGAATCAGCCAATCAGATTCAAGTTCAATCCGATTGGCTGATTGGTTCAGCCAATCGGATTGAACTTGAATCTGATTGGCTGATTGAATCAGCCAATCAGATTTTTCTACCTTAATTCCGATTGGCTGATAGAATCCTATCAGCCAATCGGAATTCGGCAGATGCCATCTTGGATGAAGTCATTTAAAGGAACCTCATTCGTCGGGAAGTCGTCGTGCCGGAAGGATGCTCCGCGGCGGAGGAGCGGACTAAGAAGATTGAAGATGCCGATTTGCTTGAAGACATCGCCGATGGAAGAAGACTCTATGCCGCTTGCTTCAAGACATCGCCCGGATGGATGAAGACTTCAATGCCACTTGCTGGAACACATCGCCTGGATCGGATGAGGAGTTTTGCCCGGGTGGGTGAAGAAAAGGTAGGGAGATCTTCAGGGGGGGTAGTGTTAGGTTTATTTAAGGGGGGTTTGGGTTATATTAGGGGTATGTGGGTGGTGGGTTGTAATGTTGGGGGGTGGTATTGTGTTTTTTTTTGCAGGCAAAAATATAATTTATGCTTACCTGATAAATTCATTTCTCCTGTAGTGTAGTCAGTCCACGGGTCATCCGTTACTTATGGGATTATAACTCCTCCCTAACAGGAAGTACAAGAGGATCACCCAAGCAGAGCTGCTATATAGCTCCTCCCCTCTACGTCATATCCAGTCATTCGACCGAAACCATACGAGAAAGGAGAAACTATAGGGTGCAGTGGTGACTGGAGTTTAATTAAAATTTAGACCTGCCGTAAAAAACAGGGCGGGCCGTGGACTGACTACACTACAGGAGAAATGAATTTATCAGGTAAGCATAAATTATATTTTCTCCTGTTAAGTGTAGTCAGTCCACGGGTCATCCATTACTTATGGGATACCAATACCAAAGCTAAAAGTACATGGATGACGGGAGGGACAGGCAGGATCTTTACACGGAAGGAACCACTGCCTGTAGAACCTTTCTCCCAAAAACAGCCTCCGAAGAAGCAAAAGTGTCAAATTTGTAAAATTTTGAAAAAGTGTGAAGTGAAGACCAAGTTGCAGCCTTGCAAATCTGTTCAACAGAGGCCTCATTCTTAAAGGCCCAAGTGGAAGCCACAGCTCTAGTAGAATGAGCTGTAATCCTTTCAGGAGGCTGCTGTCCAGCAGTCTCATAGGCTAAACGTATTATGCTACGAAGCCAAAAAGAGAGAGAGGTAGCCGAAGCTTTTTGACCTCTCCTCTGTCCAGAATAAACGACAAACAGGGAAGAAGTTTGACGAAAATCTTTAGTTGCCTGCAAATAAAATTTCAGGGCACGGACGACGTCCAGATTGTGCAAAAGCCGTTCCTTCTTTGAAGAAGGGTTAGGGCACAATGATGGAACAACAATCTCTTGATTGATATTCTTGTTAGTGACTACCTTAGGTAAGAACCCAGGTTTAGTACGCAGAACTACCTTGTCTGAATGAAAAATCAGATAAGGAGAATCACAATGTAAGGCCGATAACTCAGAGACTCTTCGAGCCGAGGAAATAGCCATTAAAAACAGAACTTTCCAAGATAACAGCTTGATATCGATGGAATGAAGGGGTTCAAACGGAACACCTTGCAGAACGTTAAGAACTAAGTTTAAGCTCCACCGTGGAGCAACAGTCTTAAACACAGGCTTAATCCTAGCCAAAGCCTGACAAAAAGCCTGAACGTCTGGAACTTCTGCCAGAAGTTTGTGTAAAAGGATAGACAGAGCTGAAATCTGTCCCTTTAACGAACTAGCAGATAAACCCTTTTCTAAACCTTCTTGTAGAAAAGACAATATCCTAGGAATCCTAACCTTACTCCATGAGTAACTCTTGGATTCGCACCAATATAAGTATTTACGCCATATTTTATGGTAAATTTTCCTGGTAACAGGTTTCCTAGCCTGTATTAAGGTATCAATCACTGACTCCGAGAATCCACGCTTTGATAGAATCAAGCGTTCAATCTCCATGCAGTCAGCCTCAGAGAAATTAGATTTGGATGTTTGAAAGGACCCTGAATCAGAAGGTCCTGTCTCAGAGGCAGAGACCATGGTGGACAGGACGACATGTCCACTAGATCTGCATACCAGGTCCTGCGTGGCCACGCAGGCGCTATTAGAATCACCGATGCTCTCTCCTGTTTGATCCTGGCAATCAATCGAGGAAGCATCGGGAAAGGTGGAAACACATAAGCCATGTTGAAGACCCAAGGTGCTGTCAGAGCATCTATCAGCACCGCTCCCGGGTCCCTGGACCTGGATCCGTAACAAGGAAGCTTGGCGTTCTGGCGAGACGCCATGAGATCCAGATCTGGTTTGCCCCAATGATGAAGCAGTTGGGCAAACACCTCCGGATGAAGTTCCCACTCCCCCGGATGAAAGGTCTGGCGACTTAGAAAATCCGCCTCCTAGTTCTCCACGCCTGGGATGTGGATCGCTGACAGGTGGCAAGAGTGAGACTCTGCCCAGCGAATTATCTTTGAGACTTCCATCATCGCTAGGGAACTCCTTGTTCCTCCTTGATGGTTGATGTAAGCCTAAGCCACAGTCGTGATGTTGTCCGACTGAAACCTGATGAACCTCAGAGTTGCTAACTGAGGCCAAGCCAGAAGAGCATTGAAAATTGCTCTTAATTCCAGAATGTTTATTGGAAGGAGTCTCTCCTCCTGAGTCCATGATCCCTGAGCCTTCAGGGAATTCCAGACTGCGCCCCAACCTAGAAGGCTGGCGTCTGTTGTTACAATCGTCCAATCTGGCCTGCGGAAGGGCATCCCCTTGGACAGATGTGGCCGAGAAAGCCACCATAGAAGAGAATCTCTGGTCTCTTGATCCAGATTTAGCAGAGGGGACAAATCTGAGTAATCCCCATTCCACTGACTTAGCATGCACAATTGCAGCGGTCTGAGATGCAGGTGCGCAAATGGTACTATGTCCATTGCCGCTACCATTAAGCCGATTACCTCCATGCACTGAGCCACTGACGGGTGTTGAATGGAATGAAGGACACGGCAAGCATTTAGAAGTTTTGATAACCTGTCCTCCGTCAGGTAAATTTTAATTTCTACAGAATCTATAAGAGTCCCTAGAAAGGGAACTCTTGTGAGTGGCCATAGAGAACTCTTTTCTACGTTCACCTTCCACCCATGTGACCTTAGAAATGCCAGAACTAACTCTGTATGAGACTTGGCAGTTTGGAAACTTGACGCTTGTATCAGAATGTCATCTAGGTACGGAGCTACCGCTATGCCTCGCGGTCTTAGTACCGCCAGAAGAGAGCCCAGAACCTTTGTAAAGATTCTTGGAGCCGTAGCTAACCCGAAGGGAAGAGCTACAAACTGGTAATGCCTGTTTAGGAAGGCAAATCTTAGATACCGGTAATGATCCTTGTGAATCGGTATGTGAAGGTAGGCATCCTTTAAATCCACTGTGGTCATGTACTGACCCTCTTGGATCATGGGTAAGATGGTTCGAATAGTTTCCATTTTGAACGATGGAACTCTTAGGAATTTGTTTAGGATCTTTAAGTCCAAGATTGGTCTGAAGGTTCCCTCTTTTTTGGGAACCACAAACAGATTTGAATAGAATCCTTGCCCGTGTTCCGACCGCGGAACTGGGTGGATCACTCCCATTAGTAAGAGGTCTTGTACACAGCGTAGAAACGCCTCTTTCTTTATCTGGTTTGCTGATAACCTTGAAAGATGAAATCTCCCTTGTGGAGGAGAAGCTTTGAAGTCCAGAAGATATCCCTGAGATATGATCTCCAACGCCCAGGGATCCTGGACATCTCTTGCCCAAGCCTGGGCGAAGAGAGAAAGTCTGCCCCCCACTAGATCCGTTTCCGGATCGGGGGCCCTCACTTCATGCTGTCTTAGGGGCAGCAGCAGGTTTTCTGGCCTGCTTGCCCTTGTTCCAGGACTGGTTAGGTTTCCAGCCCTGTCTGTAGCGAGCAACAGTTCCTTCCTGTCTTGGAGCGGAGGAAGTTGATGCTGCTCCTGCCTTGAAGTTACGAAAAGGCACGAAAATTAGACTGTTTAGCCTTTGGTTTGGCCCTGTCTTGAGGCAGGGCATGGCCCTTACCTCCAGTAATGTCAGCGGTAATTTCTTTCAAGCCGGGCCCGAATAATGTCTGCCCTTTGAAAGGAATATTAAGCAATTTAGATTTAGAAGTCACATCAGCTGACCAGGATTTAAGCCACAGCGCTCTACACGCTTGAATGGCGAATCCGGAGTTCTTAGCCGTAAGTTTGGTTAAGTGTACTACGGCATCAGAAATAAATGAATTAGCTAGCTTAAGGGCTTTAAGCTTGTTCATAATCTCATCCAATGGAGCTGTGCTAAGGGTCTCTTCCAGAGACTCAAACCAGAATGCCGCCGCAGCAGTGACAGGCGCGATGCATGCAAGGGGTTGTAATATAAAATCTTGCTGAACAAACATTTTCTTAAGGTAACCCTCTAACTTTTTATCCATTGGATCTGAAAAAGCACAGCTATCCTCCACCGGGATAGTGGTGCGCTTAGCCAGAGTAGAAACTGCTCCCTCCACCTTAGGGACCGTCTGCCATAGGTCCCGTGTGGTGGCGTCTATTGGAAACATTTTTCTAAATATAGGAGGGGGTGAAAAGGGCACACCGGGTCTATCCCACTCCTTGTTAACAATTTCTGTAAGCCTTTTAGGTATAGGAAAAACGTCAGTACACGCCGGTACCGCAAAATATTTATCCAGCCTACATACTTTCTCTGGAATTGCAACCGTGTTACAATCATTCAGAGCCGCTAATACCTCCCCTAGTAATACACGGAGGTTCTCAAGCTTAAATTTAAAATTTGAAATGTCTGAATCCAGTTTACTTGGATCAGATCCGTCACCCACAGAATGAAGCTCTCCGTCCTCATGTTCTGCAAATTGTGACGCAGTATCAGACATGGCTCTATTATTATCAGCGCACTCTGTTCTTATCCCAGAGTGATCGCGTTTACCTCTTAATTCTGGCAATTTAGATAGTACTTCAGTCATAACATTAGCCATGTCTTGCAAAGTGATTTGTATGGGCCTCCCCGGATGTACTTGGCGCCACAATATCACGCACCTCCTGAGCGGGAGGCGAAGGTACTGACACGTGAGGAGAGTTAGTCGGCATAACTTCCCCCTCGTTGTCTGGTGATATTTTTTTAACATATAAAGTTTGACTTTTATTCAAAGTAACATCTATACATTGAGTGCACAAATTTCTATTGGGCTCCACATTGGCCTTTAAACATAGTGAACAAACAGATTCATCTGTGTCAGACATGTTTAAACAGACTAGCAATAACACTAGCAAGCTTGGAAAAAAAAAACTTTTAAATAAATTTACAAGCTATATAAAAAACGCTACTGCGCCTTTAAGAAACATAAAAATGTGATACAGTTGAATTAACAATGAACCAAATATGTTAAAACAACCACATTTTAACAGAAAATGTATAAAGTTAGCAGAGGATTGCACCCACCAGCAAAAGGATGATTAACCCCTTAATACCCAAAACGGATAACAGTTAAAATAATAAACGTTTTTATCACAGTCAAACACACTGTCACAGGTCTGCTGTGACTGATTACCTCCCTCAAAACTAGTTTTGGAGACCCCTGGGCTCTGTAGAGACGTCCTGGAACATGGAGGAAGAAATAGGAAGACTGTGACTAAATTTTTACTGCGCAATAAAGCGCTAAAATAGGCCCCTCCCACTCATATTACAACAGTGGGGAAGCTCAGTAAACTGTTTTTATTCAGAAAAAAACGACAGCCATGTGCTAAAAATCATGCCCATAAAGTTTTATCACCAAGTACCTCAGAAAAAACGATTAACATGCCAGTAAACGTTTTAAAAAACAGAATTTATGCTTACCTGATAAATTACTTTCTCCAACGGTGTGTCCGGTCCACGGCGTCATCCTTACTTGTGGGATATTCTCTTCCCCAACAGGAAATGGCAAAGAGTCCCAGCAAAGCTGGCCATATAGTCCCTCCTAGGCTCCGCCCACCCCAGTCATTCGACCGACGGACAGGAGGAAATATATATAGGAGAAACCATATGGTACCGTGGTTACTGTAGTTAGAGAAAATAATTCATCAGACCTGATTAAAAAACCAGGGCGGGCCGTGGACCAGACACACCGTTGGAGAAAGTAATTTATCAGGTAAGCATAAATTCTGTTTTCTCCAACATTGGTGTGTCCGGTCCACGGCGTCATCCTTACTTGTGGGAACCAATACCAAAGCTTTAGGACACGGATGAAGGGAGGGAGCAAATCAGGTTACCTAAACGGAAGGCACCACAGCTTGCAAAACCTTTCTCCCAAAAATAGCCTCCGAAGAAGCAAAAGTATCAAATTTGTAAAATTTGGCAAAAGTGTGCAGTGAAGACCAAGTCGCTGCCTTACATATCTGGTCAACAGAAGCCTCGTTCTTGAAGGCCCATGTGGAAGCCACAGCCCTAGTGGAGTGAGCTGTGATTCTTTCAGGAGGCTGCCGTCCGGCAGTCTCATAAGCCAATCGGAAAATGCTTTTAAGCCAAAAGGAAAGAGAGGTAGCAGTCGCTTTTTGACCTCTCCTTTTACCAGAATAAACAACAAACAACGAAGATGTTTGTCTGAAATCTTTAGTAGCCTCTAAATAGAACTTTAGAGCACGGACAACGTCCAAATTGTGTAACAAACGTTCCTTCTTTGAAACTGGATTCGGACACAAAGAAGGTACAACTATCTCCTGGTTAATATTTTTGTTAGAAACAACTTTCGGAAGAAAACCAGGCTTAGTACGCAAAACCACCTTATCTGCATGGAACACCAGATAGGGCGGAGAACACTGCAGAGCAGATAACTCTGAAACTCTTCTAGCAGAAGAAATAGCAACCAAAAACAAAACTTTCCAAGATAGTAACTTAATATCTATGGAATGTAAAGGTTCAAACGGAACCCCTTGAAGAACTGAAAGAACTAGATTTAGACTCCAGGGAGGAGTCAAAGGTCTGTAAACAGGCTTGATCCTAACCAGAGCCTGAACAAATGCTTGAACATCTGGCACAGCTGCCAGTCTTTTGTGCAGTAAGACAGATAAAGCAGAGATCTGTCCCTTTAGAGAACTTGCAGATAATCCTTTCTCCAAACCTTCTTGTAGAAAGGATAGAATCTTAGGAATTTTTATCTTGTTCCATGGGAATCCTCTGGATTCACACCAACAGATATATTTTTTCCATATTTTATGGTAAATTTTTCTAGTTACAGGCTTTGTAACCTGAATCAGAGTATCTATTACAGAATCTGAAAACCCACGCTTTGATAAAATCAAGCGTTCAATCTCCAAGCCGTCAGTTGGAGGGAAACCAGATTCGGATGTTCGAATGGACCCTGAACAAGAAGGTCCTGTCTCAAAGGTAGCTTCCATGGTGGAGCCGATGACATATTCACCAGGTCTGCATACCAAGTCCTGCGTGTCCACGCAGGAGCTATCAAGATCACCGAGGCCCTCTCCTGATTGATCCTGGCTACCAGCCTGGGAATGAGAGGAAACAGTGGGAATACATAAGCTAGGTTGAAGGTCCAAGGTGCTACTAGTGCATCTACTAGGGTCGCCTTGGGATCCCTGGATCTGGACCCGTAGCAAGGAACCTTGAAGTTCTGACGAGACGCCATCAGATCCATGTCTGGAATGCCCCATAATTGAGTTATTTGGGCAAAGATTTCCGGATGGAGTTCCCACTCCCCCGGATGGAATGTCTGACGACTCAGAAAATCCGCTTCCCAATTTTCCACTCCTGGGATGTGGATCGCAGACAAGTGGCAGGAGTGATCCTCCACCCATTGAATTATCTTGGTCACTTCTTTCATCGCCAGGGAACTCCTTGTTCCCCACTGATGATTGATATATGCAACGGTCGTCATGTTGTCTGATTGGAACCTTATGAATTTGGCCTTTGCTAGTTGAGGCCAAGCTCTGAGAGCATTGAATATCGCTCTCAGTTCCAGAATGTTTATCGGGAGAAGAGACTCTTCCCGAGACCATAGACCCTGAGCTTTCAGGGATTCCCAGACCGCGCCCCAGCCCACTAGACTGGCGTCGGTCGTGACAATGACCCACTCTGGTCTGCGGAAGCTCATTCCCTGGGACAGATTGTCCAGGGTCAGCCACCAACGGAGTGAATCTCTGGTCTTTTGATCTACTTGAATCATCGGAGACAAGTCTGTATAATCCCCATTCCACTGTTTGAGCATGCACAGTTGTAATGGTCTTAGATGAATTCGTGCAAAAGGAACTATGTCCATTGTTGCAACCATCAATCCTATTACTTCCATGCACTGCGCTATGGAAGGACGAGGAACAGAATGAAGTACTTGACAAGAGCTTAGAAGTTTTGATTTTCTGACCTCTGTCAGAAAAATCCTCATTTCTAAGGAATCTATTATTGTTCCCAAGAAGGGAACTCTGGTCGACGGGGACAGAGAACTTTTTTCTTTGTTCACCTTCCATCCGTGAGATCTGAGAAAGGCTAGGACGATGTCCGTATGAGCCTTTGCTTTTGACAGGGACGACGCTTGTATTAGGATGTCGTCCAAGTAAGGTACTACTGCAATGCCCCTTGGTCTTAGAACCGCTAGAAGGGACCCTAGTACCTTTGTGAAAATCCTTGGAGCAGTGGCTAATCCGAATGGAAGTGCCACAAACTGGTAATGCTTGTCCAGAAAAGCGAACCTTAGGAACTGATGATGTTCCTTGTGGATAGGAATATGTAGGTACGCATTCCTTTAAATCCACGGTAGTCATAAATTGACTTTCCTGGATGGTGGGTAGGATCGTTCGAATAGTTTCCATTTTGAACGATGGTACCCTGAGAAATTTGTTTAGGATCTTCAAATCCAAAATTGGTCTGAATGTTCCCTCTTTTTTGGGAACTACGAACAGATTGGAATAAAATCCCATTCCTTGTTCTCTTATTGGAACTGGATGTATCACTCCCATCTTTGACAGGTCTTCTACACAATGTAAGAATGCCTGTCTCTTTATTTGGTTTGAGGATAAGTGAGACCTGTGGAACCTTCCCCTTGGGGGTAGTTCCTTGAATTCCAGGAGATAACCTTGAGAAACTATTTCTAGCACCCAAGGATCCTGAACATCTCTTGCCCAAGCCTGAGCAAAGAGAGAGAGTCTGCCCCCCACTAGATCCGGTCCCGGATCGGGGGCTATCCCTTCATGCTGTTTTGGTAGCAGTGGTAGGCTTCTTGGCCTGCTTACCCTTGTTCCAGCCTTGCATTGGTTTCCAGGCTGGTTTGGGTTGTGAGGCATTACCCTCTTGCTTAGAGGATGCAGAATTAGAGGCTGGTCCGTTTCTGCGAAAGGGACGAAAATTAGGCTTATTTTTAGCCTTAAAAGACCTATCCTGTGGGAGGGCGTGGCCCTTTCCCCCAGTGATGTCTGAAATAATCTCTTTCAATTCTGGTCCAAATAATGTTTTACCTTTGAAAGGGATGTTAAGCAATTTTGTCTTGGAAGACACATCCGCTTACCAAGACTTTAGCCAAAGCGCTCTGCACGCCACGATAGCAAACCCTGAATTTTTCGCCGCTAATCTAGCTAATTGCAAAGCGGCATCTAAAACAAAAGAGTTAGCCAATTTAAGTGCGTGAACTCTGTCCATAACCTCCTCATATGGAGTTTCTCTACTGAGCGACTTTTCTAGTTCCTCGAACCAGAAACACGCTGCCGTAGTGACAGGAACAATGCATGAAATTGGTTGTAGAAGGTAACCTTGCTGTACAAAAATCTTTTTAAGCAAACCTTCTAATTTTTTATCCATAGGATCTTTAAAAGCACAACTATCTTCGATAGGAATAGTAGTGCGTTTGTTTAGAGTAGAAACTGCCCCCTCGACCTTGGGGACTGTCTGCCATAAGTCCTTTCTGGGGTCGACTATAGGAAATAATTTCTTAAATATAGGGGGGGGAACAAAAGGTATGCCGGGCTTTTCCCACTCTTTATTTACTATGTCCGCCACCCGCTTGGGTATAGGAAAAGTGTCGGGGGGCACCAGAACCTCTAGGAACTTGTCCATCTTACATAATTTCTCTGGAATGACCAAATTGTCACAATCATCCAGAGTAGATAACACCTCCTTAAGCAGTGCGCGGAGATGTTCTAATTTAAATTTAAATGTCACAACATCAGGTTCAGCTTGATGAGAAATTTTTCCTGAATCTGAGATTTCTCCATCATACAAAACCTCCCTCATGGCCCCTTCAGATTGGTGTGAGGGTATGTCAGAACAATTGTCATCAGCGCCCTCTTGCTCTTCAGTGTTTAAAACAGAGCAATCGCGCTTTCTCTGATAAGTAGGCATTTTGGATAAAAGATTTGCTATGGAGTTATCCATTACAGCCGTTAATTGTTGCATGGTAATAAGTATTGGCGCACTAGATGTACTAGGGGCCTCCTGTATGGGCAAAACTGGTGTAGACACAGTAGGGGATGATGTAGTATCATGTTTACTCCCCTCATTTGAGGAATCATCTTGGGCAATATCATTATCTGTGGCATTACTGTCCTTACTTTGTTTGGACGCTATGGCACAATTATCACATAAATTTAAATGGGGAGACACATTGGCTTTCATACATATAGAACATAGCTTATCTGAAGGTACAGACATGTTAAACAGGCTTAAACTTGTCAACAAAGCACAAAAAACGTTTTAAAATAAAACCGTTACTGTCTCTTTAAATTTCAAACTGAAAACACTTTATTACTGAATATGTGAAAAAGTATGAAGGAATTGTTCAAAAATTACCAAAATTTCACCACAGTGTCTTAAAGCATTAAAAGTATTGCACGCCAAATTTCAGAGCTTTAACCCTTAAAATAACGGAACTGGAGCCGTTTTTAAATGTAACCCCTATACAGTCCCAGCTATAGTCTTTGCTGAGACCCAACCAAGCCCAGAGGGGAATACGATACCAAATGACGCCTTCTAGAAGCTTTTTTAGTGATTCTTAGATCCTCACACATGCATCTGCATGCCCTGCTCTCCAAAAACAACTGCGCAGTAATGGCGCGAAAATGAGGCTCAGTCTATAACTAGAAAGGCCCCCAGACTAAAAAAGGTGTCCAACACAGTGCCTGCCGTTTTTTAAACGTTCCCCAAGATTATAAATGCCAATTTTTAGCTAGAATCTGAATAATATGCCCCAATAAAGCAATCGATTTAGCCCATAAAAATGTCTACCAGATTTTTTTTTGTTTTTTTTTTTAGCCCTTTTTAAGCCCTTTATTCTTTTATGTTTGACTAAGAAAATGGCTTACCGGTCCCCATGAGGGGAAATGACAGCCTTCCAGCATTACTCAGTCTTGTTAGAAATATGGCTAGTCATACCTTAAGCAGAAAAGTCTGCTAACTGTTTCCCCCAACTGAAGTTACTTCATCTCAACAGTCCTATGTGGAAACAGCAATCGATTTTAGTTACTGTCTGCTAAAATCATCTTCCTCTTACAAACAGAAATCTTCATCCTTTTCTGTTTCAGAGTAAATAGTACATACCAGCACTATTTTAAAATAACAAACACTTGATAGAAGAATAAAAACTACATTAAAACACCAAAAAACTCTTAACCATCTCCGTGGAGATGTTGCCTGTGCAACGGCAAAGAGAATGACTGGGGTGGGCGGAGCCTAGGAGGGACTATATGGCCAGCTTTGCTGGGACTCTTTGCCATTTCCTGTTGGGGAAGAGAATATCCCACAAGTAAGGATGACGCCGTGGACCGGACACACCAATGTTGGAGAAATTGAAAATTATGAAGTGTTATTAATAAGCCTGCTGCTAGTCGCTTTCACTGCAGTGCAGGCTCAAATATTACTTTAATATTGACAGTATTTTCTTAGTGAAATTCCATTCCCCAGAAATACCTCAGAGTATACATACATACATATCAGCCTGATAACAGTCGCTACTACTGCATTTAAGGCTGCACTTACATTACATCGGTATTAGCAGTATTTTCTCAGTCAATTCCATTTCTTAGAAAATAATTTACTGCACATACCTCCTTGCAGGTGGGCCCTGTATGCTATCCCCTGTTCTGAAGTTACCTCACTCCTCAGAATGGCCGAGAACAGCAAGTGGATCTTAGTTACGACCTCTAAGATCATAGAAAACTCAGGCAGATTCTTCTTCTAATGCTGCCTGAGAACAAACAACACACTCCGGTGCCGTTTAAAATAACAAACTTTTGATAGAAGAAATAAAAACTAAGTTTAACACACCATAGTCCTCTCACACGTCCTATCTTTAGTTAGGTGCAAGAGAATGACTGGATATGACGTAGAGGGGAGGAGCTATATAGCAGCTCTGCTTGGGTGATCCTCTTGCACTTCCTGTTAGGGAGGAGTTATAATCCCATAAGTAATGGATGACCCGTGGACTGACTACTCTTAACAGGAGAAAGAGCAGTTTTCTTTGGGGCATGCCCCCACAAAAGGCCCTTTTAAGGGCTGGTAAGGTAAAAGAGCTTTGAACTTTTTTTTAATTTAGAATAGGGTAGGGAATTTTTATTATTTTGGGGGTTTATTATTTTATTAGGGGGCTTAGAATAGGTGTAATTAGCTTAAAAATCTTGTAATCTTTTTTTATTTTTTGTAATTTAGTGTTTTTTTTTTGTAATTTAGTTTAGTTTATTTAATTGTATTTTTAGATAGATATTTGTAGTTTATTTAATGTAATGATAGTGTAGGTGTATTTGTAACTTAGGTTAGGATTTATTTTACAGGTAATTGGGTAATTATTTTAACTAGGTAGCTATTAAATAGTTAATAACTATTTAATAGCTATTATACCTAGTTAAAATAATTAACAATTTACCTGTAAAATAAATATAAACCCTAACATAGCTATAATGTAATTATTAATTATATTGTAGCTATCTTAGGGTTTATTTTATAGGTAAGTATTTAGATTTAAATAGGAATATTTTAATTAATAATATTAATATTAGATTTATTTTCATAAGAGTTTAGTTAGGATGTTAGAGTTAGATAGGGTTATTATACTTAATATATATATAATATAATAACGATATTAACTATATGAACCCTAATGTAATTAGGGTTAATATAGTTAATATATATAATATAATAACTATATTAACTATATTAACCCTAATATAATTAGGGTTAATATAGTTAATATAGCTGGCGGCGGTGTAGGGGGATTAGATTAGGGGTTAATACATTTATTATAGGTGGCCGCGGTGTAGGGGGATGTAGATTGTAGGCAAAAGAGCAGTTTACTTTGTGACAAAGCCCCGCAAAAAGCCCTTTTAAGGGCTGGCAAAAGAGCTGTTACTTTGGGGCATGCCCCGCAAAAAGCCCTTTCTAGGGCTGGCAAAAGAGCTGTTACTTTGGGGCAATGCCACGCAAAAAGCCCTTTTCAGGGCTATTTGTAGGGTTAGACTTAGGTTTAGTGGTAGGGATAGTTTAGTATTTTAGGGGTTAAATAATTTAATATAGATGGCGGCGGGGTAGGGGGATTAGATTAGGGGTTAATAATTTTAAAATAGATAGCGGCGGGGTAGGGGCTCACTTTAGGGGGTAGGTAAGGTAGATGGCGGCGGTGTTAGGGGCTCACTTTAGGGGGTTATAGATTTAATATAGCTGGCGGCGGTTTAGGGGTTAATAACTTTATTAGGTAGCGGCGGGCTCCGGAAGCGGCGGTTTAGGGGTTAATACATATTTTATTGTTAGGCTAGTGAGGGGGGATAGCGGATAGAGGGTTAGACGCTTCGGGCTATGTTAGGGAGGCGTGTTAGACGTGTCGGGCTATGTTAGGGAGGCGTGTTAGACAGTGCGGGTGATTTAGACTTTAGTCAGGTTTTGTAGGCACCGGCAGTTTCTAACGTGCCGCAAGTCACTGGCGACGCCAGAAATTTGTACTTGCGCAGATTTCTGGACATCGCTGGTTTGTCAGACTTACGGCACGTTAGCATCTGACGGCGCCATATATGGGATAGCTCGAGTTGCGAGCTGAAACTGCGGGCGACGCGGGTTCCCTCGCTTGCGCCGCAAACTACGATCTATATCGGATCGCGCCCTTGCAGTCTAGCCAATCAGTGCCTGCTCCCAGATAACTTCACGTGCACGAGCACAGTGTTATCTATATGAAATATTTGAACTAACACCCTCTAGTGGTGAAAAACTGTTAAAATGCAATCTGAAAGAGGTGGGCTTCAAGGTCTAAGAAATTAGCATATGAACCTCCTAGGTTAAGCTTTCAACTAAGAATACCAAGAGAACAAAGCAAAATTGGTGATAAAAGTAAATTGGAAAATTGTTTAAAATTACATGCCCTAGATGAATCATGAAAGTTTATTTTGGCCTAGACTGTCCCTTTAAAGCTGTGAATATTTATTCATAACAATCTTATTTGGGATGCTAACTATAACAGCCCAATTATCAATATTTAGATTTTAATAGGTCCATATAGGTCCTAATTTTATAAATACTGTAACAACATGTATGTAACAATTTTAAATGGTCAAATTTGAAATGTGCATTAGTGTATTCCAATTTTACATACATAGTAGATGAGGTTGAGAAAAGTCCATCAAGTTCAAACGTTACACATCTTAATATACTTACAATAAAAGCTCCAGTTGAGCTTAAATAAATCCCATTAAAAAGGTGACCTATTTAACACCAGCAATCATATCAATGAATTCTGTTTCTAGCCAGAAATGTATCTAAACCATTTTTAAATGTAACTAATGTATTGGCATTTACTACCTCCTTAGGAAGAATATTTTTCCACTATACTTGGATTGCCCAAAAATCTTCTAATAAATGCCAGAACTGTTTCATCAACATTCACACATACCATGTTCTTACCCTGTGCACCAATGAATGCTACTGTGCACCCCCATAGATGTCTAGTCTGTAAGTAGTTTAGTGCACCTGTGATATCTAACATGCATATTTTAGTCGGTATTTAGCGATGCAGGGCGGACATGATTCGCTATTTTTTTGTGCTGCTGCTGACATGTATAATAATCTAAACATAAGCTGCTGTCCTGAAGAGGTTTCCAAAGGAAATATTATTATTATCATCATTTATTTGTATAGCGCTGTAAAATTCTGTAGCGCTAAATAACAGTGCTGATGGTGGCTGTGTGTGGGCCTGTAAACAATCACTGTGTAAATTGAGATATTTTTTAGTTCTCCTGCATGTGAAAAGCACCAATATAAAATTAGAAATACACATATTGTTTTATTTTTTTACTATATTGCACCATAATTTTCTTTCTTTGTAAGCACACTATATTTACAGAAGGGACATTAGTTTACTACCACATTTGTTCTTATAATAAAGCAATAGTTTCCTTCAGAGTTATGTCCCCTCTCTTATATATCCAGCACAAGAGTAATACATCCTCTCCCTGGAGGCCTGCAATTAATATTTCTTATTGCTTGCATATCCTGGTCCGTATTCTAGTTGGGAGTATCTTGCAGTTTATCCAGTAGAACAAAAATGTCCCAAGACTTGAAAAAGAAGCAAAAATCAGTTGATTTACTGATGGATCATTTCTAAAAGCAACCACTGAGGAGTTACAGGAGGATGATCTCTCAGATTCTGCAAAGTCTATATTGTCACCTGCTCTAAACGGAAATACAGATCTTCTAAGTCTGCTGTACTAAGTGACTGGTCTAATAATATAGCAGCCCTCATAATATTTTATTAACTGTGACTGGAGAATGTAAGGCTTTTCCTGACATTTATTTCCCCATCAGGCAGTTTTTGTTTTGCTGTTTGCATTGTGGAGTTTTAATCATATTTCTTAAAATTTCAACTTATGTTAAGCTTATTATTTGTATTTACATGGTGGGATGGTAGGAGATATTAGACCAAATCTTTGATATCCCAGTACTAGATCAGCTGTGCTATGGCTCTCCTGGTATCATAATCAGCAGTATGGTCTATCACTAACCTTCACCCATTTTTTTTCTGCTAAACTAGTTGCCTCTTCTGAGTAGTTTCAGCCCTTTTCCCCTGCTTGCTCCCTTCCACCTAAATATGGATGTGCATTGCCCAAAGATCAGTGCTGTTATCTATTTTTACAGGGAGACTATTGATTTTCCTAATCAAGTCTAATCAAGTGTATTGTGCCATTGAAGTATCCAAGACCAAGCTATAAAGTTTCTATTTTGTTTTTACATGAAACTTATTGGGTTGATGGTGGTTGTATCCTCCTAAGATCCAATTTTTAAGAACCTTCTGTAAATAAATGGTCTATTCTAGGAATAGATGCAGATAGAAATGCTTTTACCTCCTCTCAGTAGTTCCAGTATCTAATGATCCAGAAAAACTTGTATGAAGCTTGGTGCTCATTCCATTCAATGATAACAGATTTAAAGTTCTACTCAAAGACCCTCAACTCTTGAGACTGGACTTCTTATTCTCTGATCCTTGGTTATTAGATTCAGGTTGTAAAATACCAGGAATGCATAGTTCACTTCCTGGAAGCAGCCTTTTTTCTACCTATCTAAACTTACGGTTAAGGGTGTTAACCAATAATTTCTTCTGTACGATATGATAGTGGAGTAGCCTTCTTTAGAGGGTTACTCAAATATAATTACAGCAAAGTTTGAAAGGAACATGGTTCCTGTTGTGTTGGTGATACCTCTGAGGGTGAAGAATGGACAAAAGTGGCTTATGATGTGTGAAAGTACTGCTCCAAAACATATGGTGAAGCATTGCAGGCTAGTACCAAAGGCTTCCTAATGTAGAAGTGGACAAGTAGCTTTGCTTCCAAAAGAAGTTTCTTAGAGCGTTCGAATGCCTGTGTACATAAGTCAGTCCAGACCCACTGGTTTTTATTATCTAAAAAGCGTGGATATAGTAAATGAGCATAATTTGTTAAAAATCAGTGATAGTAATTAAGCAACCCCAAATAAGAACATAGCTGGGATACATTAACCATGCTTGTCCACTAAATCTGCACAATACTCTAAACTCTCACAGAACTCACTTTTCCATGTTAACTCTCAGTCCCAATTCCTGTAGGTGCTGTAAAACGCTTCAACATACGCTCTATGAGCAGCATAATTTTCACCAGTGATAAGCATGTCATCTAACATACAAGTGTGTGGAATACCTGCCAGGATCTCCACCATTATACATTGCCACACTTAAGGTGCTGGGGCAATTCCAACATAATAATTCCTCTCTTGCGCAATTAACACTGTGGACATTATCCCCCTGACATATTCAACAAGCAGAATCCTAGTACAGTTTGAGCTGTTAAAACTGGGGAGCACAGAAAAGAGACATGAAAAACTGTTAAAGGGACAGTCAAGTCCAAAAAGAACTTTCATGATTTAAATAGGGCATGCAGCTTTAAACAACTTCCCAATATACTTTTATCACCAATTTTGCTTTGTTCTCTTGGTATTCTTAATTGATAGCTAAACCAAGGAGGTTTATATGCTAATTTCTTAGACCTTAAAGACTGCCTTTAATCTGAATGCATTTTGACGACTAGAGGGCATTAGTTCAAATGTTTCATATAGATAACATTGAGCTCATGCACATGCAGTGACCTAGGAGTGAGCACTGATTGGCTAAAATGCAAGTCTGTCAAAAGAACTGAAATAAGGAAGCAGTCAGCAGAAGCTTAGATACAAGATAATTACAGAGGTAAAACATGTATTATTATAACTGTTGGTTATGCAAAACTGGGGAATGGGTAAAAGGATTATCTTTCTTTTTAAACAACAAAAATTCTGGTGTTGATTGTCCCTTTAAAGGAGTCCGTACACAGAACGAGACAGCATTTTTATCAGAAGAGGAGGGAGTTGGGGAAGACATACATTTCTATTGGAAGCTGGCTTAAAGTGATATAAAACAGTACTCCTTTGGCAAAAACAAATAAGCTAAATTAAAGTAAACATAAAAACAAATAGATTGTGTAAAAAACAAACAAAAAAACCCAGCAAGCATCTTGTTTTTTTGCATAATGAGCACTTAGAAATTCTCAGTGTAACTCCTGCCCACAGAGTGGTAAGAGAGCAGACATCTTGGCAAGGTTACATTCTGACTGATCGGAGCATGGACAAATCTGAGTCCCTGTTATCTAGTCTATTCACTTTATAGTAAGCCAGCTCATGTCACTCCAGAAGTTTTATGACACCAGGCTAGATAATCCTTCTTGAAGGGCTGTGACAGAGAGTAATGGACATTGCAAAAATGTATGGTAAAAAAGAAATGAGGCAAAATCAATTTAAAATTTTGAATAATACATATTGCAACAATCTCTATTAAGAATAACTCAATTTCAAGGGATGTGGCCACTTATTCTTGGAACATAATCCTTATCCCAGAGTTCACAGGACTGTTTCATTATGATGTGGGCAGTGTTGGACAGTTTTTAAGGGTCCTCTTCTTTTGGATCTGTATTACGGAGACGTAAAACTTTGTTAGTCTCTAATGATTGATGTTTATTTGGTACTTTGATGTCTTCATAGTATTCTCAAGTCATACAATATTTCTTAATCTTGGTGTTAAATTTAGCAACTATTGTTATTAACTCTTGATAAAGCCTGTATTCACTTATTAATGGGGTAAAGCCCTAAGTGATTAAAATAAGGTTAAAATTTAACTAGAGTGCTGTTATGGGGTTTCTGAGTTTCTTATCCTTTTTCCTAAGAATAAGCCAATGCTTAGTGCTTTTTTTTATTAAAACAAAAAAACAGACATCCCTTTAACCCTTTCCTGCCGAGGATAAAGTGTCTACATCGGAACTGAGATTTCAAATATTGGATCGGGTCTGGGGGCCGTCCCTATAACGCTAACAACGCCCTCCAGACCGTGATCAAATACAGGAAGCTCAGAAGGCTTCAGGACAGCCGTTAGCTATGACGTTGTATTCCGTCATAACAGCGCTAAAGCTCAGCGCCGTTTGGACGAAATACAACGGCATAACGGCGGCAAAAGGTTAAGTTCTTATTGTTGGAAAGGACACTTTTTTGTTCTTATGGTTGTGTTTTCCCATATTTTTTTTTTTTTTTTTTTAACTATATCACTAATTGTTGATGTTTAATTCCTTCTCTACTTGATCCTTAGGTAACTTTTAGCTCTTTCAACTTTAGAGGTTAATGACTTTGATATATATCTCTCTATATCTATATGTCTGCCTTGTACATTAAGTTTGCTGTTGGTTGATCATACAAACTCAATAACTTAAGAGAAAGAACAAAACACGCTTACAAATTTATTTAATGGAAAATGCATACAAAATACAGAAAAATAAAATATAGAATTTGCAATATTAACAGGGAAAACAGAGTTGATCAACATGTTATAATCACTACCAGATAAACAACAACATAATGATGTAAAATGACAATATGACTTAAAAACTACCACTAACACACACAAAAAAAAATTGGAAGACTTGTCTGTGAACATTTAGCGTTTTATGTAAAGATATTTTATACATATTTCCACAAACTGTTGAGTTTAATGTCCTATTTTGATATTCCAAATAAATGCAGCACATTGGTTGAGCGTCATACAGTCCCAGATAAATTGCTTTAAAATACCACAATTGTCCAGCCGCAGGGCACTGCAGCGTACAGCCCTTAGGATGGGCAACCATGTCATAGTTGAATGCTGTAATAAGATCTTAGGACAGAAAAATATTGTTACATTAAAGGGACACTGAACCCAAATTTTTTCTTTTCTGATTTAGATAGAGCATGAAATTTTAAGCAACTTTCTAATTTACTCATATTATCAAATTTTCTTCATTCATGGTATCTTTATTTGAAATGCAAGAATGTAAGTTTAGATGCCGGCCCATTTTTTGTAAACAACCTGGGTTGTTCTTGCCGATTGGTGGATAAATGCATCCACCAATAAAAAAGTGCTGTCCAGGGTCTGAACCAAAAAAGAAGCTTAGATGCCTTCTTTTTCAAATAAAGATAGCAAGAGAACGAAGAAAAATTGATAATAGGAATACATTAGAAAGTTGGTTAAAATTGCATGCTCTATCTGAATCACAAAAGAAAAAAATTTGGGTTCAGGTGTCCCTTTAAAGTCTTGAAGTGCAATGTTAATGTAGATCCTTAAGCTAAAACCGTTTGAAATTCATTGAGTATCAATTCACAAAAATAATGCTGTCAAAGTGTATGAGAATCAACCTTTGAATTTTACATCTATGGCAATCAACATTTGAATATTACATTTTATTTCTAATGTTATTTTCTAGATATACATTGAATCAGGGGTTTGAATTAAATTCAGAGAAAAAAACATTTGAATGTTAAAGTAGATACATTTTATTTGGTGTTAAAAAGAAATGAACAAAAATGTAATTTAATTTAATTGCCAGTCCTCTGACTTTTATTTAAAGTCTGAAATTTTCTGTGTAAGTTTATGAAACAAAATATTGGAAATGGTGAAGTTAAACATTTGGATATTGAAAATCAAATTTTGATTAAAAGCCTATTGGACACATAAAATACATGAATATTAGCAGCCAAACATGAGTTTAGGTTAACAAAAATCAACACCCTATATTTCCCCTCCAACTTTATCATTCAATTCATGCCCCCCCCCCCCTCACTGACTTAGTGATACATTAGAACAGAAAGAAATTAAATGAATTAAAAGGAAAAATAAAACAATTCTCTCTCCATCCCAAGGTTTATTCATACCACCTACAATACTCTAATTTTTTAAAAATGAGGTTTATGATGGTTCTGGAAAAGACTGTGGCCATTTTATTGGATTGAAGAATGGTTTAATAAAATATTAGATGAAAAATTATCTGAGATATTTAATAGGAAAATCATGCAAGACATACATTTACAGATACATTCTGTATCTCTTATTTCAATAGAGAAAACACCAAGATTATTATTGTAGCATATACTCTATCTATTATATCTATTGACTTTATTATTTTACGACAATCTTAATTATTGGTCAATCATTAAACAATTTATAACATGCTACACACAGTACTGTGCAAATGTTAATAGTTTATTTTAATCAATTAACACAATGCAAAGTTAGTGAACAGAAGAAAAATCTAAATAAAATCAATAATTGGTGTGACCACCCTTTTGCCTTCAAAACTGAATCAATTCTTCTAAGAACACTTGCGCAAAGTCAGGGTTTTGGAGGCATATAGTAAGTTGCATGATTAAACAACTCTACCAAACGAGTGCTAATAAATATCAATTTAATATGTAGGTTAAAACACAATTGTTAACTGAAACAGAAACAGCTGTGCAGGAGGAATAAAACTGGGTGAGGAACAGCCAAAATCTGCTAACAAGGTGAAGTTGCTGAAGACAGTTTAATGTGAAAAGTCATACTTGCAAGCTTGAGCAAAGCAACAACACACAAGGTTATCCTGCATCAACAAGGTCTCTCCCAGGCTGAAAGTTGCCCTAGCTCTTCTGACGAAGCACAAAGACATGGGCAATGTTGATGATGTAGATGCAGTGGTCGGCCAAGGAAACTTAGTGCAGCAGATTAAGGGCATATCATGCTCATTTGCCTTTGTAATCGGAAGATGTCCATCAATGGCAACAGTTCAAAAATCGAAGGAAATCCGTGGGACCCTGGTACAACCATCTACTGTCCACAAAAGTCTGATCAAATGTATTCTTTAACGTGAAAACAAGGCCAAGCGTTTCAACTGTGCAAGAAAACACAAGAACTGAGGTGCAGAAAATGGCAGTAGTCACTCTGTACTGATGAGTCAAAATTTGAAATACTTGTCAGTAGCAAAAGGCAGTTTGTTCACCAAAGGGTTGGAGAGCAGTACAAGAATGAGCGTCTGTAGCCAACAGTAAAGCATGGTGGAGGTTCTTTGCAAGTTTGGGGGTGCATTTATGCAATTAGAGCAGAGGATTTGCTCAGAATTAATGGTCTCTTCAATGCTTAGAGATCATTAATTCTGACCAAATCCCCAGCTCTATTTGCAGAAATGAAGCCCCGAACAGATACTTATCCATCATGAAATACCATCAGGGAGACATCTGACTGGCCCCAAATTTATTCTGCAGCATAACAATGACCCCAAACATACAGCCAAAATCATTAAGAACTATCTTCAGCATAAAGAAGAACAAGATGCTCTAGAAGTAATGGCACAGCCTCCCACAGAGCCCTGATCTCAACATCATAAAGTCTCGCTGGTATAACATGAAGAAACAGATGCAACTGAGGCTGCCGAAATCCACAAAACAACTGTGGTTAGGGTGTTCAAAGCATCTTGGAGAACTACCTGTTGAGTTCCTTCAACAACTGTGTGCAGGTGAACTTATGCAGTTTAAAAAGGCAACGGGTAGTGACATCAAATATTTGTTTTAGATTTTTCTTCGGTTCTCTTATTCTGCATTTTGCGAATTGATAAAAATAAACTAAACCATTAACATTTCTATTTTTGAAAGATTAAGACATATATAAAATTTAAATCTCCCAAACTGGTTCAGACTTTACGAACAGGTAAGAAAACTTATGCTTGTGAACAAAATATACAATGGAACTCTTAACTTAAATCATTTTTTTTCCATAAATGATTATTACATATATAATATACATGTATTTTAGAGGTTGTAAAGTGTTGAAGATGTCCTTTTAAAATCCACAAAACTAAAAATAGGAATAAAAACATACCCAGATTTACCTCAAATTGAAAACATTATGGCTTTAAAAACAAAAAAAAACAAAAAAAAAAAACAACAACCTTTCTCCTCATTAAACATTGCACCCATTTTATATAAATAATGTTTATAGGGCAGTATTATATGCAACTGAATGCCCCAGAGAAGGACACATCTATGATTGATGCCCAAAGTTCTGCATCTCTTATCAGTGTACTAACTAAGCATGAGTTTGGGTAATTTAACTTAATGGAACATTTGCTTGCTGTTAACTGGAAGGCATATTAGTGTCGGTATTTGTGCTGCTTTCTTGGACAATCGTCTTTTCTTCAAGATGGATTGTTGACTTTTCTACATCACTATTTTCTGCAGTGGTTTCCTTTTTTGTGTCTGTTGATTGGTTACAGTCTTCTAATGAGAAGGTTTGGTCCTGTTCTGCTTGATTTGCTACTATCGACCTTCTTGCCTCAATCTCTTGCTGCTGCAACATCTGGTCCACCTCAATTTCGAGTTCTAGCTTCTCCTCATCAGTTTCAACGTCTAACTGCTGCATGAGTTCCTCCAGTTTCTTAGCTTTCCGCATCTCATTTTGCTGTATGATAGTACAAAGATGTTCTGTCAGCTGTTCCTTTATTTCAGTCTTTTTGTGTAAATCAAGCTTGGATGCAACATACTCAGTCTCAGCCTTGTCAAATCGCTTCCTGTAGGTGTAAAATAAAAAAAAATATATAAATATTTATATTAGCTCATTCTGTGTTTAACAAGTTGACTGAGAATCAGATCAGTACACAATATAAATCAACTACAAATAACCATCACTATTTTCTGACTTTCTGATAAAATTATTGAGCTAAAATTTTGAAATAAACAGCTAAAAAAAAATCTTGTTGTATTAATATAATCTATTATAGCATTAATATGATCTATCAACCTATTTGGAGCACTTGCGATGCAGGCTTGCTCCTACAAGTTAAGACTCTAATGAATACAAATTGCAGGGTCAAAATATGTTCCAGGAGACTTGGAAACGTTGGAAATATTCACCAGCTAGCTATCTATCAAAATCCAATAGCCTCAAAACCAGTCTAAAAGACACACTACACTAGAGGCAACAAATATTTTAAAGTCCCTCTACTACAATGAAATATGATTAGCGGAAAAAAAACCAAAACAATTTATTTGTGCCTATAAAGCTGAAGATTTTAGTAATTTTGTTAGTTTTCATATTTTTTTTTTTTTAGCTTTTATATAAAACAATTTAAATGTACTGCTAGTTAATATGTTTGACGTCACTGGTTTTTCCCTCAATAATAACAAATAATTGTGAGAGACATGCACCTTTGACAAATAAATCAGTTCTAAAATCCCTTGACAACATAGAATACAAGAACCACAACAAAACACACACAATATAAAATATATATATCCAAAGTACCAGCACTCACTATTTGATAATCCAACATCGGGGTGCTCTCAGCGTATCCATATGAGAGTTCAACAAAATAGAGGCACTTTCCGTGTGCAAAGACGTGTTTTAATAAAGTGTTACAGAGTTAACGTTTTCGGGCTGTGATGCCCGTCCTCAGACTCCTGAAAAAATACAGTTTTTTTGACACTGTTTTTTTTTTCCAGGAGTCTGAGGATGGGCATCACAGCCCAAAAAAGTTAACTCATATATATATCTTAACATTTCCATTTTTCAAATATGCATGGAATCGGTAAAATACTAATAATAAATGATGTTTTTCTGAAATATTAAACATGCTAGGGTTTATAATGAAATGAAGCTTAGAATGACCAATGCAGGACTGTGAGACATGGTGTGTATTCATTACTTTGATACAAAGAGGGTAAAGAATGGATGCTAATTTATTTTAAACCACTGTAACTTACTTGGCTTGGGAATACTCCACGCACGCCTGTTCAATACGGTTCCTTAAAATAGAAATATCTGTGGATACCAGATCATCCAGTGCCTGAAGCTGTTTCTGTATCCTCTTGAGTTTTGCCGTTTCTGCCAGGGTTTTTTTAGACCTACATGCACAAAACGCTGTATTAATAATATGAGCTATAAGTTCATGTATACGTTGCCTAATATTTTACCTTTCATGATTCAGATAGAGCATGCAATTTTAAACAACTTTCTAATTTACTTCTATTATTCATTCTTTTGTCTTGGGTCTCTTGGTATCTATTGTTGAAAAGCTGGGACGAAAGCTTAGGAGCCAGCCCATTTTTGGTGCACTATATGGCAGCAGTTTTGCAAGAATGTTATCCATTTTCATGAACACTAGATGACAAAACTATTTCCTGCCATGTAGTGGGAAACTTTTAAAAATGTGTATAAATCTGTCTGAATCAAACAAGTTTTGGGTTTCATCTGCCTTTAAAGGGCATAAAACCCCTTAATATTCTTTCATGATTCAGACAGTGTAAAATTTAAAAAACACTTTCCAGTTTACTTCAATTATCAACTTTTTCATTTTTTATCTATCTTTTGTTGAAAAGCAGATAGAAAGGTCTAGGAGAGTGCACGTGACTGGCAGCAGGTTTCCCGTCATGTACTGCTCCAAAAATGTGCACACTCTTCAACAAAGAATACCATGAGAACAAAGTCAATTTGATAAAAAAAAAAAAACTTTTCAATTTATTTCTATTAACATTACATGAGGAAATCTCTTATAAAACCACAGATTTCGACATATATGATATTAAAGGGACAGTCTAGTCCAAAATAAACTTTGATGATTCATATAGGGCATGTAATTTTAAACAATTTTCCAATTTACTTTTATCACCAATTTTTCTTTGTTCTATTGTACTCTTAGTTGAAAGCTAAACCTAGAAGTTTCATATGCTAATTTTTTAGACCTTGAAGGCCGCCTCTAATCTGAAAGCATTTTGACAGTTTTTCACCTCTAGAGGGCATTAGTGAGCCCTGATTGGCTAAAATGCAAGTCTGTCAAAAGAACTGAAATAAGGGGGCAGTCTGCAGAGGCTTAGATACAAGGTAATCACAGAGGTAAAAATTATATTAATATAACTGTGTTGGTTATGCAAAACTGGGGAATGGGTAATAAATGGATTATCTATCTTTTTAAACAATACAAATTCTGAAGTAGACTGTCCCTTTAATTAAGGAAGTTGTTTTACAGGCTGCTTAGCTGAAAACAAAAGATTTGCACAAGACTTTTTACCACCAGCATTTATAGTACAGCACTGTTATACTGTGTACAGCACGAGAGTTGCTTGCCATTCATTTGCTTTCTTAAAGGGCCAGTACAGCGAACTGTAGAAAAAAATAGCTTTGATGCATATAAAAGAGCAGTAACATACTAAAAATAACTTTCTTTCATGTAATTGGCAAGAGTCCATGAGCTAGTGACGTATGGGATTTACAATCCTACCAGGAGGGGCAATGTTTCCCAAACCTCAAAATGCCTATAAATACACCCCTCACCACACCCACAATTCAGTTTTACAAACTTTGCCTCCTATGGAGGTGGTGAAGTAAGTTTGTGCTAAGATTTCTACGTTGATATGCGCTTCTCAGCATTTTGAAGCCCGATTCCTCTCAGAGTGCAGTGAATGTCAGAGGGATGTAAAGGGAGTATCACCTATTGAATGCAATGGTTTTCCTCACGGGAGATCTATTTCATAGGTTCTCTGTTATCGGTCGTAGAGATTCATCTCCTACCTCCCTTATTCAGATCGACGATATACTCTCATATTCCATTACCTCTACTGATAACTGTTTCAGTACTGGTTTGGCTATCTGCCATATGTGGATGGGTGTCTTTCGGTAAGTATGTTTTCATTACTTAAGACACTCTCAGCTATGGTTTGGCACTTTATGCATTAATATAAAGTTCTAAATATATGTATTGTACTTATATTTGCCATGATCCAGGTTTATGTATATTTTCTTTTGCAGACTATCAGTTTCATATTTGGGGAAAAACATAATTTATGTAAGAACTTACCTGATAAATTCATTTCTTTCATATTAACAAGAGTCCATGAGCTAGTGACGTATGGGATATACATTCCTACCAGGAGGGGCAAAGTTTCCCAAACCTTAAAATGCCTATAAATACACCCCTCACCACACCCACAAATCAGTTTAACGAATAGCCAAGAAGTGGGGTGATAAGAAAAAAAGTGCGAAGCATATAAAATAAGGAATTGGAATAATTGTGCTTTATACAAAAAAATCATAACCACCCCAAAAAAGGGTGGGCCTCATGGACTCTTGTTAATATGAAAGAAATGAATTTATCAGGTAAGTTCTTACATAAATTATGTTTTCTTTCATGTAATTAACAAGAGTCCATGAGCTAGTGACGTATGGGATAATGACTACCCAAGATGTGGATCTTTCCACACAAGAGTCACTAGAGAGGGAGGGATAAAATAAAGACAGCCAATTCCTGCTGAAAATAATCCACACCCAAAATAAAGTTTAACAAAAAACATAAGCAGAAGATTCAAACTGAAACCGCTGCCTGAAGAACTTTTCTACCAAAAACTGCTTCAGAAGAAGAAAATACATCAAAATGGTAGAATTTAGTAAAAGTATGCAAAGAGGACCAAGTTGCTGCTTTGCAGATCTGGTCAACCGAAGCTTCATTCCTAAACGCCCAGGAAGTAGATACTGACCTAGTAGAATGAGCTGTAATTCTCTGAGGCGGAATTTTACCCGACTCAACATAGGCAAGATGATTTAAAGATTTCAACCAAGATGCCAAAGAAATGACAGAAGCTTTCTGGCCTTTCCTAGAACCGGAAAAGATAAGAAATAGACTAGAAGTCTTACAGAAAGATTTCGTAGCTTCAACATAATATTTCAAAGCTCTAACAACATCCAAAGAATGCAACGATTTCTCCTTAGAATTCTTAGGATTAGGACATAATGAAGGAACCACAATTTCTCTACTAATGTTGTTGGAATTCACAACTTTAGGTAAAATTCAAAAGAAGTTCGCAACACCGCCTTATCCTGATGAAGAATCAGAAAAGGAGACTCATAAGAAAGAGCAGATAATTCAGAAACTCTTCTGGCAGAAGAGATGGCCAAAAGGAACAAAACTTTCCAAGAAAGTAATTAATATCCAATGAATGCATAGGTTCAAATGGAGGAGCTTGAAGAGCCCCCAGAACCAAATTCAAACTCCAAGGAGGAGAAATTGACTTAATGACAGGCTTTATACAAACCAAAGCTTGTACAAAACAATGAATATCAGGAAGAATAGCAATCTTTCTGTGAAAAAGAACAGAAAGAGCAGAGATTTGACCTTTCAAGGAACTTGCGGACAAACCCTTATCTAAACCATCCTGAAGAAATTGTAATATTCTCGGTATTCTAAAAGAATGCCAAGAAAAATGATGAGAAAGACACCAAGAAATATAAGTCTTCCAGACTCTATAATATATCTCTCTGGATACAGATGTACGAGTCTGTAACATAGTATTAATCACAGAGTCAGAGAAACCTCTTTGACCAAGAATCAAGCGTTCAATCTCCATACCTTTAAATTTAAGGATTTCAGATCCTGATGGAAAAAAGGACCTTGAGACAAAAGGTCTGGTCTTAACGGAAGAGTCCACGGTTGGCAAGAGGCCATCCGGACAAGATCCGCATACCAAAACCTGTGAGGCCATGCCGGAGCTACCAGCAGAACAAACGAGCATTCCTTCAGAATCTTGGAGATTACTCTTGGAAGAAGAACTAGAGGCGGAAAGATATAGGCAGGATGATACTTCCAAGGAAGTGAAAATGCATCCACTGCCTCCGCCTGAGGATCCCGGGATCTGGACAGATACCTGGGAAGTTTCTTGTTTAGATGAGAAGCCATCAGAACTATTTCTGGAAGTTCCCACATTTGAACAATCTGAAGAAATACCTCTGGGTGAAGAGACCATTCGCCCGGATGCAACGTTTGGCGACTGAGATAATCCGCTTTCCAATTGTCCATACCTGGGATATAAACCGCAGAGATTAGACAGGAGCTGGATTCCGCCCAAACCAAAATTCGAGATACTTCTTTCATAGCCAGAGGACTGTGAGTCCCTCCTTGATGATTGATGTATGCCACAGTTGTGACAATGTCTTATCTGAAAACAATGAACAACTCTCTCTTCAGAAGAGGCCAAGACTGAAGAGCTCTGAAAATTGCACGGGGTTCCAAAATATTGATCGGAAATCTCACCTCCTGAGATTCCCAAACCCCTTGTGCCGTCAGATACCCCCACACAGCTCCCCAACCTGTAAGACTCATATCTGTTGAGATTATAGTCCAGGTCGGAAGAACAAAGAAGCCCCCTGAACTAAACGATGGTGATCTGTCCACCATGTCAGAGAGTGTCGTAAAATCGGTTTAAAGATATTAATTGAGATATCTTTGAGTAATCCCTGCACCATTGGTTCAGCATACAGAGCTGAAGAGGTCGCATGTGAAAACGAGCAAAGGAGATCGCATCTGATGCGGCAGTCCTAAGATCCAACATTTCCATGCATAAGGCTACCAAAGGGAATGATTGTGACTGAAGGTTTTGACAAGCTGATATCAATGTTAAACTTCTCTTGTCTGACAAGGACAGAGTCATAGACACTGAATTTATCTAGAAACCTAAAAAGGTTACCCTTGTCTGAGGAATCAATAAACTGATTGGTAAATTGATCCTCCAACCATGAACTTGAAGAAACAACACAAGTCGATTCGTATGAGACTCTTCGAAAATGAGAAGACTGAGCAAGTACCAAGATATCGTCCAAATAAGGAAATACCAAAACCCTGTTCTCTGATTACAGAAAGAAGGGCACCGAGAACCTTTGAAAAAAATTCTTGGAACTGAGGCTAGGCCAAATAGTAGAGCCATAAAACTGGTAATGCTTGTCTAAAAAGAGAATCTCAGACACTAAAAGTGATCTGGATGAATCGGAATATGCAGATACACATCCTGTAAATCTATTGTAGACATATAATGCCCTTGCTAAACAAAAGGCAGGATAGTCCTACAGTAACCATCTTGAATGTTGGTATCCTAACATAACGAATCAATAATGATAGATCCAGAACTGGTCTGAAGGAATTGACCTTCTTTGGTACAATGAAGAGATAAAATAAAACCCCAGCCCCTGTTCCAGAACTGGAACTGGCATAAATACTCCAGCCAACTCTAGATCTGAAACACATTTCAGAAATGCTGAGCCTTGCTGTGTTAACTGGGACACGGGAAAGAAAAGAATCTCTTAGCAGGAGGCCTTAACTTGAAGCCAATTCTGTACCTTTCTGAAACAATGTTTCTGAAACCAGAGATTAAGAACGGAATTGATCCAAATTTCTTTGAAGAAAACGTAATCTGCCCCATACCAGCTGAGCTGGAATAAGGGCCGCACCTTCATAGGTACTTAGGAGCTGGCTATAGGTTTCTATAAGGCTCGGATATATTCCAAACTGGAAATAGTTTCCAAACTGATACCGCTCCTGAGGATGAAGGATCAGGCTTTTGTTCCTTGTTGTGAGGAAAGGAACGAAATGAATATTTACCCTGGAAAGAAAAGGAAAGCAAAGTTGACTTAGAAGACATGTCAGCATTCCAAGTTTTAATCCATAAAGCTTTTCTAGCTAAAATAGCTAGAGACATATACCTGACATCAACTCTAATGATATCAAAAGATGGTATCACCAACAAAATTATTAGCATGTTATAGAATAATAATAATGCTATAAAATTATGATCTGTTACTTGTTGCGCTAAAGCTTCTAACCAAAAAGTTGAAGCTGCAGCAACATCCGCTAAAAATATAGCAGGTCTAAGAAGATTACCTGAACATAAGTAAGCTTTTCTTAGAAAGGATTCAATTTTCCTGTCTAAAGGATCCTTAAATGAAGTACTATCTGCCATAGGAATAGTAGTACATTAGCAGGAGTAGAGACAGCCCCATAACCTTAGGGATTTTTGTCCCAAAAAACTCTAATCTGTCAGATGGCACAGGATATAATTTGCTTAAACGTCTAGAAGGAGTAAATAAATTACCCAAATTATTCCATTCCCTGGAAATTACTTCAGAAATAGCATCAGGGAGATAAAACACTTCTGGAATAACTACAGGAGATTTAAAAACCTTATTTAAACGTTTACATTTAGTATCAAGAGGACCAGAATCCTCTATTTCTAATGCAAATAATACTTCTTTAAGTAAAGAACGAATAAATTCCATCTTGAACAAATACAAAGATTTATCAGCATCAACCTCTGAGACAGAAACCTCTGAACCAGAAGAACCATTATCAGTATCAGAATGATGATGTTCATTTAAAAATTCATCTGAAAAAAAGAGAAGTTTTAAAAGACTTTTATGTATACTAGAAGGAGAAATAACAGACATAGCCTTCTTAATGGATTTAAAATAAATAAAATCTCTTATGTTATCAGGAACACTCTGAAAATTAGATGTTGACGGAACAGCAACAGGAAATGTAACAGTACTAAAGGAAATTTTATCTGCATTAATAAGTTTGACATGACATGCAATACAAATAACAGCTGGAGAAACAGATACCAAAAGTTTATAGCAGACTTAGCTTGGTAGCTCCAGCACTGTGCAGTGATTTTCCTGTAGTAACTTCTGACTCAGTTGCAACGTGGAACATCTTGCAATATGTAAAAGAAAAAAACAACATATAAAGCAAAATTGATCAAATTCCTTAAATGACAGTTTCAGGAATGGGAAAAAAATGCCAGTGAACAAGCTTCTAGCAACCAGAAGCAATAAATAATGAGACTTAAATAATGTGGAGACAAAAATGACGCCCATATTTTTTAGCGCCAAAAAAGACGCCCACATTATTTGGCGCCTAAATGCTTTTGGCGCCAAAAATGACGCCACATCCGGAACGCCGACATTTTTGGCGCAAAATAACGTCAAAGAATGACGCAACTTCCGGCGACACGTATGACGCCGGAAACGGAAATAGAATTTTTGCGCCAAAAAAAGTCCGCGCCAAGAATGACGCAATAAAATGAAGCATTTTCAGCCCCCGCGAGCCTAACAGCCCACAGGGAAAAAGTCAAATTTTAAGGTAAAATATGTTAAATTAAAATGCATTATCCCAAATATGAAACTGACGGTCTGAAAATAAGGAAAGTTGAACATTCTGAGTCAAGGCAAATAAATGTTTGAATACATATATTTAGAACTTTATAAACAAAGTGCCCAACCATAGCTAGGAGTGTCACAGAAAATAAGACTTACTTACCCCAGGACACTCATCTACATATAGCAGATAGCCAAACCAGTACTGAAACGAGAATCAGCAGAGGTAATGGTATATATAAGAGTATATCGTCGATCTGAAAAGGGAGGTAAGAGATGAATCTCTACGACCGAAAACAGAGAACCTATGAAATAGACCCCTTAGAAGGAGATCACTGCATTCAAATAGGCAATACTCTCCTCACATCCCTCTGACATTCACTGCACGCTGAGAGGAAAACCGGGCTCCAACTTGCTGCGGAGCGCATATCAACGTAGAATCTAGCACAAACTTACTTCACCACCTCCATCGGAGGCAAAGTTTGTAAAACTGATTTGTGGGTGTGGTGAGGGGTGTATTTATAGGCATTTTAAGGTTTGGGAAACTTTGCCCCTCCTGGTAGGAATGTATATCCCATACGTCACTAGCTCATGGACTCTTGTTAATTACATGAAAGAAAACATATTTAGCAAAATATATTTCTTACCCGAGGTATAGTCTTTTTTTCAATTGACTGCTTTTTCATTAAATTTTGCGGGCAAAATTAGGATTGCGAGGGCGCAAAATGCCAAAGTTTATTGCGTCATTCTTGGAGCGAGAATTTTTTTGGCGCGAAGGTACGTCCGATGACGCAAATTTGTCATTTCCGGCGTCTTAGGTGACACCAAATTCCTTGCACAAGGTTTGCATCTACGACGACCCGAGTGTGTCATTTCCGGATGTTGTTAGCACCAAAAAAAATTCAGTTTGCGTTGTGCGTCATACATGGCGCCAAATAATTTCATTTAAAACCCCATTCCTATATGTCTCTTGCCTTTTTCTATGTCAGAGGGCTATGCTGTTTGCATTTTTTCCCCATTCCTGAAACTGCCATATAAGGAAATTGATAATTTTACTTTATATGTTGTTTTTTCTCTTACATTTGCAAGATGTCTCAATCTGATCCTGTCTCAGAAACCATGTTGGAACCCTGCTGCCTGATAACAGTTCTACCAAAGATAAGTGCATCTGTTGTAAATTTGTGGGGATTATATCTCCAGCTGTGGTATGTAATAGTTGTCATGATAAGCTTTAACATGCAGAGAATGTGTCCATCAGTAATAGTACAATGCCTGTTGTTCCTTCAACATCTAATGTACATGATACCTGTGAATATAAAAGATTTTATTGCTGATTCAAAAGGCTTTGTCTGCCATCCCGCCTTCTAATAAACATAAAAGGTCTTTTAAAACTTCTCATAAAGTTGATGAAATTTCAAATGACTGACAACATACTGAATTATCCGCCTCTTGTGAAGGTCTATATGATTCAGAAGATCCTTCCTCAGATATTGACACTGAAAAATCTACTTATTTATTTAAAATGGAGTATATTCGTTCCTTGTTAAAAGAGGTGTTGATTACATTGGATATTGAGGAAACGAGTCCTATTGATATTAAAACTAGTAAACATTTAAATTCTGTTTATAAACCTCCTGTGGTTACTCCAGAGGTTTTTCCAGTTCCTGATGCCATTTCTGATATGATTTCTAAGGAATGGAATAGGCCTGGTACTTCTTTTATTCCTTCTTCAAGGTTTAAAAGAAATTGTATCCTTTGCCAGCAGTTAGATTGGAGTTTTGGGAAAAGATCCCCAAAGTTGATGGGGCTATTTCTACTCTTGCTAAACGTACTACTATTCCTATGGAAGATAGTACTTCTTTTAAAGACCCTTTAGATAGGAAACTTGAATCTTATCTAAGGAGAGCTTATTTATATTCTGGCTATCTTCTCAGGTCTGCCATTTCTATGGCTGATGTTGCAGCTGCATCAACTTTTTGGTTGGAAAGTTTAGCGCAACAGGAAATGGATCCTGATTTGTCTAGCATTGTTCGCTTGCTTCAACATGCTAATCATTTTATCTGTGATGCCATTTTTGATATCATCAAAATTGATGTTAAATCTATGTCTTTAGCTATTTTAGCTAGAAGAGCTTTGTGTCTTAAATATTGGAATGCTGACATGGTATCTAAGTCTAGATTACTATCTCTTTCTTTCCAAGGTAATAAGTTATTTGGTTCTCAGTTGGATTCGATTATTTCAACTGTCACTGGGGGGGAAGGGAGTTTTTTTGCCTCAGGATAAAAGGATAGATAAGGGTAAATCTAAAGCTTCTAACCGTTTTCGTTCCTTTCGACAAAATAATGAATAGAAACCTAATCCTTCCACCAAAGAATCTGGTTCCAATTGGAAACCTTCAGGTTGGAGTAAATCCAAACCGTTTAAGAAACCAAAGCCAGCCCCCAAGTCTGCATGAAGGTGCGGGTCCTCATTCCAGCTCAGCTGGTAAGGAGCAGATTAAGATTCTTCCAAAACATTTGGGCAGATTCTGTCCAAAATCAATGGATTCAGAATATTGTCTCTCAAGGGTACCGAATAAGATTCAGAGTAAGACCTCCTGTGAGAAGATTTTTTTCTCTCACGCATCCCAGCAAATCCAGTAAAGGCTCAGGCTTTTCTGAAGTGTGTTTCAGACCTGGAGCTTTCAGGGGTAATCATAACAGTACCGTTTCAGGAACAGGGTCTGGGGTTTTATTCAAATCGATTCATTGTCCCAAAGAAAAAAATTGTCCCAAAGAAAAAGTTCTGGATCTGAAAATTTTGAATCGTTATGTAAGAGTGCCAACTTTCAAAATGGTGACTATAAGGACTATTCTGCCTTTTGTTCAGCAAGTGCATTATATGTCAACAATAGACTTACAGGATGCATAGCTTCATATTCCGATTCATCCTGACCAGCGGTCGCCAACCAGTGGTCCATGGACCACTGGTGGTCCACGAGAAGATGTTAGTGGTCCTTGACACCATCAGGCAGGAATTAATATCCTCTGATGGTGTCACCCCCGTTGCGCCACAGCTCCCTACAGTGCCTGGCTGGACATCACCTACATTTACCTGTCTCTTTGTAGTAGTTCTTTTTTTAAATTAAATATTAATTATTTTTCATTCTAATAATTGTCCTGCGCACAAAGCCATTCCACCTGAATTCCAGTAATTGCCATCCAGCAGATCAGCCATATCCCACCAGTATTATAGTAATTGCCAGTAACATCAGTCGTGGTTAGCTCACTGTCCACGATCATAAGCAGTTTTGAATAATTCCTAACTGGGGAGGTAACTTGGAAGTCTTGTGATCCTTTTAAACATAATTCTTTTTTCCCCACTTTCTGCCTCTCTGTTTCAAGCTCAAAAGTTTAAAAATGTGTAAATATATACATAATGCAAACTTAGCTATGGTTATACTAGTTATGTACAGTATGGGGCCTATTTATTATGGTGCGAGCAGACATGATCCAATATAGCGGATCATGTCCGCTGCACATCGATAAATGCCGACAGCATACGCTGTTGGCATTTATCATTGCACCAGCAGCTCTTGTGAACTGCTGGTACAATGCTGCCTCCTGCACGGGATTCAAAATTGTGAGTTTAGTGGTCCCTGAGGTCCGAAAGGTTGGCGACCCTTGATCCAGACCACTATCAGTTTCTGAGATTCTCTTTTCTAGACAAGAGTTGCCAATTTGTCGCTCTTCCATTTGGCCTAGCGACAGCTCCAAGAATCTTTTCAAAGGTTCTCGGTGTCCTACTCTCTGTAATCAGAGAACGGGGTATTGCGGAGTTTCCTTATTTGGACGATATCTTGGTACTAGCTCAGTCTTTACATTCTGCAGAATCTCACACAAAACAACTAGTGTTGTTTCTTCAAAGACATGGTTGGAGGATCAATTTACCAAAAAGTTATTTGATTCCTCAGACAAGGGTCACCTTTTTAGGTTTCCAGATAGATTCAGTGTCCATGACTCTGTCTCTAACAGACAAGAGACAATTACAATTGGTTTCAGCTTGTTGGAACCTTCAGTCTCAATCATTTCCTTCAGTAGCTATGTGCATGGAAGTTTTAGGTCTCATGACTGCAGCATCGGATGCGATCCCCTTTGCTCGTTTTCATATGAGACCTCTCCAGCTTTGTATGCTGAACCAATGGTGCGGGATTAAACAAAGATATCACAATTAATATCCTTAAATCTCAATGTTCGGCTCTCTCTGACTTGGTGGTTAGATCAAAAGCGACACCAGAACACTACTCAGCGCTAGGTATAGATATTAAGCCTCAAAGAATGAAAAATATTAATTATTAAAATACAACTATGTGCTGAAATACTGAATCATAAAAAATACACCTAAGTACTGAAATACTGAATCAGATTGTCTCATACGGCTATTGAGAAGCAACTTTCATAAGTTCTGCAATATTTGCTTTCATAAGTTCTGCAAAATTAGTCTTCCTTGTAAAAAGTTCCAATAGCCAGACAGTACCTTTTGTCTCACAAAATTGAATGATTTTATTCTGCTTCTTTTTTTGATGGAATCGTTTTCAATCCTGTTGATAGCTTCCAAGCGGATCCTTTTTCCTTTTTGCTCCCTCTCTGCTGCTCCTTTAAATCCCCTCTTTCTCAAGGGATTGTGGGATCCAGGATCCAAAGTAGATAGACAGAAAAACAAAAGCGCAAAAGAGAGAGGATTCAAGTGCAATTATAACACAAATTAGCGCAGATAAGTGATAAATCTACTCACCAGATGTATGATAAAAAAATGCCTTTATTTATTCACAAGGATAAAACACTTTGTTTCCGTGCACAGCACTCACAGACCACAGGTGACTGGTAACTGGAAGTTTGAAATGGCAAGTGTAGACTTGCGGCAGGGTTTTCCGGACAGCCCGCCCTCAGTATTACAGTCCTGTTTTTTGGTGCTCCTGACGGATGTGAACCCCAACGCGTTTCCCCCGGTGTTCGCCGGGCTTTATCAAGGGGATATTCTCCAGATAGTTTGGTATCGGGTTGTAGCATACAATGGCTCCTTAAGTACCCGTATGTGGTAAAGACACTCCCCCCTAAAAAGGGGCTTGTCTATCAGCTGGTTCATGATTGGCTTGTGTGGACCAATAGGGATACAATGCATATGCTAACAATTCATTCATTCGTAATTCATTCATTAGAACTTTATACAGGGCGTTAACTATAGTAAATCTTTCCAATGTTTTGTCAATATACACACATTTTCTATTTAGTTAATTGGGCTGCTGTAGGAGGCGTGCTGTTTACAAAATTCTACACATAGCAACCTGATTTTTTATATTCGTGGTGTGTAGTTGACTCTATTACTTCTATAACCCGGCTGAGTGATACAGCTATTTGTGTGGGTGCACACTATGTAGACATGTGTATTGATACTTAATAGCGTAGACGTAAGGATGTAAGTTTATAGTGTTGCAAAATTTTGTACACTTTACATTGTATGTATTACGATCTGGGGACCTTTTCGAGGTAATTTGAGGAACATTAAAATTACATTAAAATTACATAATTAGTTAAAATAGTAGTTCATAACAACCAGGTTTGGTTATATTGACACAGGGAAATTAATGCACATTTAGATTTGTACAGATAAATATTTAAAAGATAGAATTTGATTTAAAATTTATAGAAGCGAAATACAGTCACACTGGTACATAAAAATTCTTAAGGCTTGTTTCGGTTCACATATAGGCAGCCACATCGATGTCTATATTGAGACCTTGAGGATGTAATGTCATTAATTTATATATCCAATATGTCTCTAGTTTCCTCAGTTCCAGTAATCTATTGTGCTTGCTTGGTGGGATCGACCCAATCACCTGGATTTTTAAAGAGGCAGGATCACTATTGTGATATTCAAAAAAATGTTTTGCAACATTATGTTTGATCAACTTTTCCTTTATGTTATAAATATGTTCACAGGCTCTGCGTCTTACTTGACGTTTTGTGCGACCTACATACATTAGGCCACACCCACAATTTAGCAAGTAGACTACGTATGTTGATTCACAATTACTTTTGAAATCAATTTCATAGTGATTAGTTTTACTGGAGTTGCTAAAGAATTTTGATCTCTCTACATGGGGACACATCGTGCATCTAGACTTGGAGCATCGTAGTGTCCCCTTCCAGGTACTCAGCCAAGTTTCTTGTACTTTATTCTTGTTATCTGGCTTACTACGCATCTTGCTTGGTGCTAAATAGTTTTTAAGACTCATGCCCTTTCTATATGATATGTTGGCTTTTTCTTGAAGATGTGGTCCTAAGAGAGGATCTGCTTTTAAGATTGACCAATGTTTATTTATAATGCTTTTAATTGCCCCTGCACCTTCACTGAATGTGGTTGTGAATCTTATGCATTCATTGCTATTGATCCTATCTGGTGCATCTTTTTGTTTTAAAGAAATTAGATCTTGTCTATCCTTGGTGCCCGCCTTTTGTCTAGCTAGTTTGATATTGTTTGCATCATATCCTTTAGCTAAAAATTTACTCTCTAAAATGTCAGCTTCTTCCTCATAATTTTTAGAGTGTGTACAGTTCCTTCTTATCCTTAAAAACTGGCTATAAGGTACGTTATTTATCCAGCATTTTTTATGTGCGCTAGTCGCTTCGATATAACCATTCCTTTCCGTGGGTTTTCTATAGTTCTTAACACAGATACTTTTCTCATTATTAGAATTGTCACTAGTGAAAAGTACTAAATCTAAAAATTCTATCGATGTTTGTGAAGTTTGTTTGGTAAATTTTAAGTTGTATGAATTTGCATTCATATGGGAGACAAAATTGTCTAATTTTGAGATATCACCCTGCCATAGAATGATAATATCATCTATGTACCGGCCATATTTCAAAATGTTCTCTATAAAGGGGTTGTTATTCCATATATACTCGTGTTCATATGCATTAACATACAGATTGGCATAGGATGGGGCAAACGTAGTCCCCATCGCTGTGCCGTGAATCTGCAGATAATATTTACTTTCAAATAAAAAATAATTATGGCTCAGGACAAAGTTGGTGGTTAGATCACCATCGTATAGTTCAAGGGGCCTCTTTTGTTTGTCCAACCTGGACTGTGATCACAACAGATGCAAGTCTTTCAGGTTGGGGAGCTGTCTGGGGATCTCTGACAGCACAAGGGGTTTGGAAATCTCAAGAGGCGAGATTACCAATTAATATTTTAGAACTGTGCACCAATGTGCCAATATGAAAGAAATTAATTTATCAGGTAAGTTCTTACATAAATTATGTTTTTTATATTGCTGCTTTTACATTTACAGCATTATTTCAGGGCTTTAAATATAATATTATAGAATAACCACTTAATATATTACATTACTAATGTCAATTTTGAGAGGAGCCTCAAACCTTACTTATTTACATACCATTGACTTATGTTTTAATACTGGGCTCATTTTATAACTGTTACTTCAGGAACAGAAACCCGGAGTAAAATGAGGGCTACCAGTATTTGCTTTATACGGTTAGATTATGGAAGCATTATAAAATATTTTGCAACATCCAAATGCAAATATAAAAAGCCCAGACTAAAATCAAACCGTAAAAGAGTTTGCAAAATTTACAAATTAGTTAAAAAAATGTCTTTATGGTTAGTGTTAAAATTCATATTTAGTAGAGACTTATTAATGTTTATATTTTTTTTTAAGTGTTCCATTCTATAGTGATAGAACACAACTCTACGGGTGCAATTATAATAATAACTGTTTCTAAGCATGGTGCCAAACAAAATAGCATGAAAAAGCACTTTTTAGGAGGGTGAAACCTAACCAGCAGGGTCTAGCCATAGCTTGACTGTTGAGACAAGATTTAACCACACTAAGCGCTGCCAAACGAAAGTGCTAACAGTTCCTGCATATGTTCTTGTCTTTCTGCAATGGCAAGCCAGATCGCAGCATGTTCTGTATTGGAGCTGAGAGAGTGAGAGGCTGTAAAGTGAGAGACAGAGAGAGAGAAAGACAGAGAGAGAGTGTGAGTGAGTGAGTGAGTGAGAGATATAGAGATACAGTACCTTTGAAATTGAGCTGCTGAAAATCACTTACAAATGCTAAAACGAAATACTACTGCTGTGGTGTAAAACTAGTAAAGCAGAAATGTTAGGTTTTGCCAAACTAGAAAATGAAATAAATAAGAAAACAAAATAACAACAAACCGTAAAGTTATAAAGCAGGTAATTCGTTAAGCACAAGATCACGTTTACATTTGTCTCACTAATGAAGACAGAGTATATAATGTTCCCACCTTTCTGCAATAGCTTTTGAAAGAAGAGCTTTCTTACGCTTATTCTTCTCTTCCATTAGCCGCTGCTCCAGCTGAAGCTGATCCAATCGAGGCTTTTCTTTCCTGTTAAAACATAAGGATTAAATGTGATCTATGTAGACCAAATAGAGTATTGCTTTTATTTAACCATAACCTGTAGAAGTCATAGGACCTTGGTGTGTATTTATAAATAAAAATGCTTTTCAGACTTTATGTACAGTAGTTACAATATATGTAATAGCCTGTAATACACAACCAAGTCACCTCAACCTGGGTGCAATATTAAGTATATCCAACACAGTCACATATAGAATATGCACTCTACGGACTTTCAAAAACTGCAAAACTTACTTTAATACAGTATTAAAGTGATAGTAAACCGAAAAAAAATATTTTATGATTCAGATAGAACATACAATTTTAAACAACTTTCCAATTTACTTCTATTACCAAATTTGCTTCATTCTCTTGTTATCCATTGCTGGAGGAACAGCATTGCACTACTGGCAGTTAGCGGAACACATCTAGTCAGCCAATCACAAGAGACAAATGTGTGCAGGCACCAATTAGCAGCAGCTCCCACTAGTGTAGGATTTGTGCGTATTCTTTAATAAGAGAACAAAGCACATTTGAAAATAGAAGTAAATTTAAAAGGGTCTTAAAATTACATGCTCTATATGAATCATGCAAATTTAATTTTGACTTTCCTATCCCTTTAACATATACACACACATACGTATATGCATACATACACACACACACACGTATGTTCTCCTCAGAACCCAATGGCATACCACCCAGCTAATTTTTCTGAACACCCAGCTAAAATGTAAGGCAATATTAATCTAAAATTAGCTAATATTTTACATACACACAGAAACCTTTTTGTTTGTTTAAACAATTGCGTAAAGTCACCAGATTAAAATGTCCAACAAAAAACATTTTAATATCCTTTTCATATCTTAAAGGGACACTGAACCCAAATTTTTTCTCTCGTAATTAATATAGAGCATGTCATTTTAAGCAACTTTCTAATTTATTCTTATAATCAATGTTTCTTCGATCTCTTGCTATCTTTATTTGAAAAAGAAGGCAACTAAGCTTTTTTTTTTAGTTTAAAACTCTGGACAGCACTTTTTTTTTTTATTGGTGAATGAATTTATCCACCAATCAGCAAGAACAACCCAGGTTGTTCACCAAAAATTTGAAATAGAAATAAAGATACCAAGAGAATGAAGAAAATTTGATAATAGGAGTACATTAGAAAGTTGCTTAAAATTGCATGCTCTATCTGAATCACGAAAGAAAAAAATTGGGTTCAGTGTCCCTTTAATAACAGACTTGTCACCAACCAGCCACAAGTTTTCCGCCTCCTGGCAATTTACAAATGACATTATGCATTTTTTTATTTGTATTGCTCACTTTTTTCCATGCCACCAAAAAACTAAAGAAAAAAAAAAAAGTAGTAACTTTCCATTTTTAGGCCATTGATTGTTTATTTTTCAGTTTCTAGAAGTAACGGAATCTTCATGTGTACAATATTCATAACTGATTACGCCGTAACTGAAAACATAATCAGTTAAGACTCAACAGAGATGAAGTGTGCAAACTCTTCTTAAAAACGATATAATCCAAGGAACCACTAAACAGATAACGAGACCTGTAATGTATGATCGATACATAATTTCCACTATACAAAAACATACATTGGTAAATGCATCTAAAAAGTTCTACAGATTAAAAGGAAAAGCCTACTCAAAATTAAACGTTCATGATTCAGATAGAGCATGCAATTTTAAACAACTTTCTAATTTACTCATATTATCAATTTTCTTCGTTCTCTTGGTATCTTTGTTTGAAAAAGCAAGAATGTAAGCATAGAAGCCGGACCATTTTTGGTTCAGAACATGTATAGCACTTTCTGATTGGTGTCTAAATGTAGCCACCAATCAGCAAGCGCTACTTAGGTGCTGAACTAAAAATGGGCCGGCTCGTAAGCTTACATTCAAATCAAGATACCAAGAGAACAAAGAACAAATGATAATAGGAGTAAATTAGAACGTTGCTTAAAATTGTATGCTTAATCTGAATCAGGAAAGTTTAATTTTTACTAGACTATCCCTTTAATATGATCTGGAAACCTCATACAGAACTAAATATTGAAGGCTTGCTATTTATGCATAAAAACTACATAGCATTGATATTGTGTCCTGAATTCACGGGCAAACATTAATAAATTGCAAGAGCTCTCAAGGTTTTGAATTCTTTATTCATGTATCTTCCAGATAACCTTAAAGAGACAGTCTAAGCCAAAATAAACTTTCATGATTCAGATAGAGCATGTCATTTTAAACAATTTTCCAATTTACTTTTATCACCAATTTTGCTTTGTTCTCTTGGTATTCTTAGTTGAAAGCTTAACCTAAGAGGTTCATATGATAATTTCTTAGACCTTGAAGCCCACCTCTTTCAGATTGCATTTTAACAGTTTTTCACCACTAGAGGGTGTTAGTTCACGTATTTCATACAGATAACACTGTGCTCGTGCACGAGAAGTTATCTGGGAGCAGGCACTGATTGGCTAGACTGCAAGTCTGTCAAAAGAACTGAAAAAAGGGGCAGTTTGCAGAGGCTTAGATACAGGATAATCACAGAGGTTAAAAGTATATTAATATAACTGTGTTGGTTATGCAAAACTGGGAAATGGGTAATAAAGGGATTATCTATCTTTTAAAACAATAAAAATTCTGGTGTAGACTGTCCCTTTAATAGAATTTCTCACAAATTATACACGGGAGATGGAAAAGGTACTGTATTTCCAGCTATTCTGCACCAGCTTTATGAAAGATGTCCACTGTAAATACATTAAACGTTATTACGAATCTTTTACATAAAGGAACTTGGATGCCTTAGCCATTACTATACTGAAATAACGTAAAGTAGGACCACATTTAGCTATAAATGGAATCAATTATAAGCCACAAATAGGGGAAACTTAGAAATCTAATAAAAACTAAGTCATACTTAAAGCACATTTATAGTTTCATACTCAGATACGGGTGGTACAATAAAACATTAAAGATTACCTTGTAGCTTTAGTTAAATTATTCAGCTACACATGATTTTACCATGAGCTCTATTTCCAAAATAAGCAGTGTTTTTAAGGCATTTCACTAGTATGCTACTAATTTCATGCATGTGTTAGTTAATGATGTATGAACGAGTCTTTAAAAGAAAAAAATATGTTATCCCAAGAGATCATTTTTTAATTTGGTAAAAGAATTTAACTGTGGCTTTTCTAAGATTGAAAGAGGGGAAACATTCCAGTTATGTCTGCTTATTATAGTAGACAGCTATCAAACGCAGAAGGGGACATTGGTTATTGATGCTGGTTTTAGGCACTGCTTATTTAGAGTCTACAGGTTAAAGGGACACTAAGGGCTAGATTTATTAAAGCTGAGGTCGGACAGGGGCGCATATACACGCCCCTGTACGCCTCAGCTCGCCTGTGGCGGGGCAAAATTACCCGCAGGTATTCCCCATTGCACATGAGCGCAATTTTGAGCTTGCGTGCAATCCAGCCCCCCTGCCCGCGCGGGCAGGAGCTGTCAATCTCCTCGGTCTGACTAGACCGAGGAGATTGAATTTCGCGACCTTACAGGTGGCGAAGAGGTTAGGGAAGCGGCTGTCTAGTGACCGCTGCTTGATAAATGACGGCGAGCAAGTTCTTGTGAGAACATGCAGCCATAGGGCTTTAATAAATCTAGCCCTAAACCCAAAAAAAAATTTCATGATTCAGATAGAGCAACAATTTTAAGCAACTTTCTAATTTACTCCTATCAATTTTTATTCGTTCTCTTGCTATCTTTATTTAAAAAGTAGGAATTTAAAGCTTAGGAGCCAGCCCATTTTAGGTTCAGCACCATGGATAGCGCTTGCTTATTGGTGGATACAGTTAGCAAACCAATAAGCAAGCAAAACTCAGATTCTCAACCAAAAATGGGACGGCTCTTAAGCTTTATAATCCTGTTTTCTAAATAAAGATAGCCAGAGAACAAAGAAAAATGTATAATAGGAGTAAATTAGAAAGTTACTTAAAATTGCATGTTCTATCTGAATCATTACATAAAAAATTGGGTTTAGTGTCCCTTTAAAAATTTGACCATTTAGGATACATTTTAAAGTAACCTGTCAGTTTCAAACACCATATTTACCTTAAAGGCACAATCTAATACCAAAATTGCATGCTTTAATTCTTTGTAATGTAATTGCATTAAAAGGGACATGAAACCCAAAACTTTTCATTCGTGATTTAGGAAGAACATACAATTTTAAACAACTTTCCAGTTTACATCTATTATCAAATTTGCTTCATTCTCTTGGTATCATTTGTTGAAGGAGCAGCAGTGCACTACTGGTTTCTAACTGAACATATGGGTGAGCCAATAACAATCTGTATAAATATGCAGCCACCAATCAGCAGCTAGAACCTAGGTTCTTTGCTGCTCCTGAGCTTTTCTAGACAAACCTTTCAGAAAATAACAAGAGAAGGAAGCAAATTAAGTAATTTTAGTAAATTGGAATGTTGTTTAAAATGGTATGTTCTGTCCCTTTAATGATCTTAGCTATGTGGTAAAGTCCTAGCCTGAAGATGCAAGCACTGCAGATCCTGAGCAGGAAACTGTTGGTGATTGTTGGATACGTCTCAGTGCTGTTTTTGATTGGCTCACTAGGCAAGTAATGCAAATGCCATGCTCTAAAGCAGTTTCTCAACTACAATCCTCAAGTATCCATAGAACAGGCCAGATTTTCATAATAGCTTAAAGGGACATGAAACCCAAAATTTTTCATTCATTATTCAGATAGATAATATCATTTTAAATTACTTTCCAATTTACTTCTATCATTTAATTTGCTTGCTTCTCTAGTTATCCTTTGCTGAAAGGTTTATCTAGACAAGCTCAGGAGCAGCAGAGAACCTAGCTTCTAGCTGCTGATTGGTGGCTGCATATTTATACTGGTTGTGATTGGCTCACTCATGTGTTCAGTTAGAAACCAGTAGTGCACTGCTGCTCCTTCAACAAATCATACAAAGAGAATGAAACAAAGTAGTTAATAGAAGTAAACTGGAAAGTTGTTTAAAATTGTATTCTTTATCTGAATCACGAAAGAAAAAATGTTGGTTTCATGTCCCTTTAACTAGAGCACAGGTAAAATAATCAGCTGATGGGTGATAGCTTAGTAACCATGGTTATTGATCAGCTGATTATTACACTCCTGTGCTCTAGTTAAGCTATCATGAAAATATGACCTGTTAGGGGTACTTTAAGTGATGGTAAATTTCAGACTTTAAGAATGTTGCAATGAAAAATATATTAGTGTACAAGCAAAACCGCAAAATTCTATTTATTTTTTTTATTTTTAAAAAAAGTGTATATATATTTTATAATAAAAGATTTATAATACTACTTGGTATCTTCTGTTCCTCCACCCCCCCCCCCTTCATTTCCTCTTTTGGCTGGGCTGTGACATAGCGAGAAGTCCCACCCACTCTCTACATAGGCTTCCTAAGAACTTTCAAGGGCTGGACTTCAAGAGTGTCATATGACACACACACTGATTGGATGTTCATTAGATTTTTTTTATTTTTATGACAAGAGTTCATCCCAGTGGGCCGGCATAACATTGTAATAGAAGCATCTCTGTGAATAGATGTTGCATAAATTACTCCTGAACCTGGTACCCTTCAACTTGAGATCATGACCCTTTGTTCTGGTATTGGTCTTTTTGTGAGAACTGTTTGCAGCCTCAGCTTTATTAAGCCCTAAAAAGTTGATATCATCGCCCCTTTCCCTTCTGTCCTCTAAGCCAGCGGTTCCCAACCTTTTTTCTCTTCCGTACCCCTTTATTATTTTACCCCCTCTCTTCATTACCCCCACCCATCCCTCAAAAAAGTTGTTTTTTTAAATTTAAACTATTTATTATCAGGGTATTGTCCGGTATAAATAAACTATTTATTATCAGGGTATTGTCAGGTAATAATAAACAATTTATTATTAGGGTATTGTCAGGTATTAATAAACTATTTATTATCAGGATAAACCCATATAATAAATAGTTTATTAACACCTGACAATACCCTGATAATAATTAGTTTAAGGTAAGCTAAACCTGAATGGCATACAACTGTACATGTATCAAAAGGATTAAAGCTCAGATCTCATTCTCAGGAGGAGCCCTGCTGTGTGGCTGGCGCCCCTGGCAGCTGCCTGGTTACCCCTAAACACGGCCCTGGGGGGGGAGTCAAAGTGTAATGATCATAAAAATATTTAAATTTGTGAGATCAGATTGATATTACCCACCCAGCCACTATGGAAATTTTAGTTGGAAGTAAAGCAATCTGAATCAAGCAAGCACTAGAAGCAGTACTAAACTTACCTGCACTGACTAACTTATTTGGGGATGCAGACCCGCCTCGCCTGTATGAGTCGAAACTTCCACGGCTTTACCACACGTGTCCATGCAGCTATACTGCTGCAGTGCCGCTTCTAACTGCGCACTTGCAGTCAAAATTTTGTGTACAGGGTTAAGAGGGTGGAGCAGGAGCCAAAGCTGTCTGGTGAAGCAGGGTGATTATCCACACCCGGTCCACATATTTCAGGTGCAGGGGCTCCCATTTGCTTATATGCCAGGCCAGGACTTCACTTGTCACTTTCTGGCTGAGCGCTCCTTCCTTCCACAGTTCCACAATGATTATTAGTTGATGGCCCATTGAGTGTCCCCCAGCATCTTCCACCATTACCAACAATAATTTCACGTACCCCCAACCAATCCTCCATGTACCCCCAGGGGTATGCGTACCACAGGTTGGGAACCTCTCCTCTAAGCTATACATATTTAGGTCTTTTTTTGTAAGTTTTATTTTTTAGACCATATACCATTTTGGTAGAGCTCCTCAGATTCAAAATTTATTTATATCCTTCTGGAGATATGGCCTCCAGAACTGCACACAATACGCAAGATAAGACCTAACTAGTGATTTGTAGAGTAGCCTAATAACTTTATTACTCCTGCTGCAGATACCGTTACCTATACAACCAAGCATTCTACTGACCTTACTTGTTCATATTCTTTATCTTTCCGTACTGTGCGCTAAGGTCTTCTGCTTGTTCCCTATCCTTGCTACTGCATGCAATGCTGCCACATAAAGGATACAGATGGGTTAGAACATCAGGTAAGAAAGTAAAAGGTCTAAACTGGCTGTATAGAAGGCATAAAACAGCTGTTTGATGTGTACATCTGGTCTAAGGTCTGTTTGGAAACAAAGCTGGCATAAATGGTTTGGTTTCTGCAGTAGGAATGTGGGCTGGGTTTATACATTAAGCAGGATGTGGGTCATCATTATTAAGATTTGCCCACCAAAACAGATACCCTTGAAATAGTCAGTATAGTATTTGCTGGTAGATTGTGGTTTTACTTTATATTAAATGAGAAACATAAAATTAGTGATAGAAATTTAAAAAAATGCAGCTAGTCTGTAGCTTGATATTATTGTTACTTTTCTAAATATTTTTTAATTATAACGTACAGTAACAAAAATATCTTAAAATGTTGTTCTTACTAAATTGTTAAAGGGGAAATGAAAACCAAATTCTTTCTTTCATGATTCAGATAAATCATACCATTTTAAACAACTTTTCATTTTACTTCTAGTATCTAATTCTTTGGTATCCTTTTTTTGAATGAGCAGTAATGCACTACTGGGAGCTAGCTGAGGGCAATGCTAAAAAGCATATATGTGCAAACACCAATCAGCAGCTTCCAAGCCTACCTAGGTATATTTTTCAACAAAGAATACAAATTAGAAAGTTGATTGAAAATTGCATGCTCTATATGAATCAGGAAAGAAAAAAAAAAATTAGGTTTCATGTCCATTTAAAGGGCCAGTAACCCCACTAAATACACACAGTGCAGAATTATATAACATTAGCCTAGCACCAGGTTTCTAAAACAGAGTATTGCAAATATATTTACCTACGAAAATCTATTTTTCATAACGACGCTCCTGGCTCTACTGAGCGGGTCAGTTTTTTACCTAAGCGCATTGGGCACGCTGTCTAGTCACAACACACCTGATTGCGCCATTAAACCGAATGTAGCTTGCTCCCGCTACCAGAGCAGGAGCTAGCTACATTCGGTTTAATGGCGCGATCGGGCGTGCTGTAGACTACACATATACTGTACATACATACACACACAGTATCTCACAAAAGTGAGTACACCCCTCACATTTTTGTAAATATTTTATTATATCTTTTCATGTGACACTGAAGAAATGACACTTTGCTACAATGTAAAGTAGTGAGTGTACAGCCTGTATAACAGTGCAAATTTGCTGTCCCCTCAAAATAAGTCAACACTCGGCCATTAAAGTCCAAACCGTTGGCAACAAAAGTAAGTACACCCCTAAGTGGAAATGTCCAAATTGGGCCCAAAGTGTCAATATTTTGTGTGGCCACCATTATTTTCCAGCACTGCCTTAACCCTCTTGGGCATGGAGTTCACCAGAGCTTCACAGGTTGCCACTAGAGTCCTCTTGCACTCCTCCATGACAACATCACAGAGCTCGTGGATGTTAGAGACCTTGTGCTCCCCCACCTTCCGTTTGAGAATGCCCCACAGATGCTCAATAGGGTTTAGGTCTGGAGACATGCTTGGCTATTCCATCACCTTTACCCTCAGCTTCTTTAGCAAGGCAGTGGTTGTCTTGGAGGTGTGTGTTGGAATACTGCCCTGAGGACCAGTCTCTGATGGGAGGGGATAATGCTCTGCTTCAGTATGTCACAGTACATATTGGCATTCATGGTTCCCTCAATGAACTGTAGCTCCCCACCACCATGCTTGACTGTAGGCAAGACACACTTGTCTTTGTACTCCTTACCTGGTTGCTGCCACCATCTGAACCAAATAAGTTTATCTTGGTCTCATCGGACCACAGGACATGGTTCCAGTAATCCATGTCCTTAGTCTGCTTGTCTTCAGCAAACTGTTTGCGGGCTTTCTTGTGCATCATCTTTAGAAGAGGCTTCCTTCTGGGGCGACAGCCATGCAGACCAATTTTATGCAGTGTGTGGCGTATGGTCTGAGCACTGACAGGCTGACCCCCCACCCCTTCAACCTCTGCAGCAATGCTGGCAGCACTCATACGTATATTTCCCAAAGACAACCTCTGGATATGACACTGAGCACGTGCACTCAACTTCTTTGGTCGACCATGGCAAGGACTGTTCTGAGTGGAACCTGTCCTGTGATACCGCTGTATGGTCTTGCCCACCGTGCTGCAGCTCAGTTTCAGGGTCTTGGCAATCTTATAGTCTAGGCCATCTTTATGTAGAGCTGCACAAATAATCGCGGATGCGGTTTTAAACCGCAATTTAGTACGCAATTTAAAAAATAAATAAAAAATCTTCAGATCGTCATGAAAACAGAGGTGGAGAGGGAGGATGAGAGGCAGCAGACCAGTGTGTGGCCGTGGGCGGACCTGAGAATGCCTGCAAAACTGCCATTTTGGAAGAGATTGAAGAGTTTGTGGGAGTCATCTGGTGCCTTACTGATTTTTTTAATTTTATTTTTTTAACTTCTGTAATGCATAACATTTAGTTTGATTACATATTAGAATACAATATACTTTATTTATATATATATTATCTACTAAATAGATTATAGAGGATGAATGATAGTTACTTACTAGATAGATAGATAACAGCGGCAGGACGTGTCTCAGTGAGGCTCCTGCTTATATTCTAGTAAACTTGTTCTTTAGC